>NC_041394.2:175204003-175351503 GCF_900747795.2 Erpetoichthys calabaricus
AGTGCCTATTGAGTTAATGAATAGTACTAAATCGGCATCAATGAAAGTGACTTGTGATAGACAGGTGTCCTATCCATGCTTGCTTCCTATGTGCCAAACACTGCTGCCAGAATCACCACTGCCACAACCTGAAATCCTGTAATGACAAAAGTAGCTTCAGAAAATAATGAGATGGATAACATTGTCTTTTGTTTTTTTGTCTTAATCATTTGACTAAGCATGCCTTAGCTTTTCCCACTGTAATTGTCACCATTAGTGTTCTTTTTACTTAATCCATTACCCAAACATATTTTGGTTACTAAAACAAGAACTGAGTCAGTACACATGGCAGTGCTACAGAATAAACACATTTTACTAAATATTCTCATATCATTCTTTCCTGAATTTCAGAAAATGCTGGTAGTTGTTTATTGTGTTCTAAGGCATTTCACAGAAAATTAGTAATACATTACAAGTTGATGCATCTGCTAGTTTTCTTTCTAATCTGTAAAGGTGTTACAGTTGTTGTTTCACACATTGAAGGGTACTTTTTGGGCTATCACCCTTTTCTTTTGCAAGCGCATGTATTAAAGGTGCCTTTCAACAGGTGCATGCTGTCCACTGGAGACATTGATAGAATTTACAGCAAGGCTGTTGTTGTAATACATTTTTGACTAGCTAGTTCAAAAGTTTCATTAGCTGATCTGACAATGCAGGGGAAATTTCAGTTTATAAGACCTTTGTCACTGGGTCTGTCCTGAACTTTCTATTGATAGTGAAGTCTCCTGTCCTTTACATGTCTGCAAGTGTTGATTGATTAAATATTTGGTTGTTGTTGGTTACATTGTCACTGAAACACAAAGTACTAGAGATATCATCTTCTTTTGTTTAAGGTGGATAGAGCAAGTCAAGTTTGGTTTGGTTTGAGGTACCCCAGCCATTTGATGTTAGATTCCACCAACAACATACCTAATCCAAATGAACAAGGTAACAATTAGTTGAATGAGGTATGCTAGTAGTACAATTTAACAAACACTGCTACACTACAAACAATTTGTACTGCACCGTAACTACATTACATAAAGTTCATATATGAGAGGTCTTAAAATGTCTAAACTAAAACACTGTAACAAATATAAAATAATAGTTTTGTATTAACAAGATTGAAGTTAGTAAGCAATAGCAGAACAAACTGGATTTTCAAGATATGGTGCTCAAGGTTGTGTTAAAGATTTTGAAGAACCTGTGTAAGCTGAAGAGAGAGAAACAAAACAAAACAAAAAAAGAACCAAAAATCTGTCGGAATTTGATGAACAGTACATTAAGGTCACCTTCCCAAGAAATAGACAGAAATTCAGTGTTTGCTAGCGCCAAAGTAAACTACATGTTTCAGTTGTAATCTTAAAATTTGGTCTTGAAGGGCATGCTGCAGCAAAAAAAAAATCTGCTCATTTTCAGTAAATATCTTTAAACAATGGCCTAGAAAGACATGCTGCAAGTAAAAAACACATTCTTGTTGAAAGGCAACAAGAAGAGGACCATCAAGCATGAAGAATCAGTGACAGAACATTCTTATGGAGTGGTGAGTCCAAATTTGACATTTTTTGGTTCACAAAAATGTCATTATGTTATAAAAAGAGACCATTTTTCCTTGTTTTTTTTCTGAGTACTTCTTATTTTCCTCTCAAAATCAAAATCAAAGACTGGGAACTACATATTGACAAATGTGAGTGGGAGTTTTGTCCCTGCCTTGCGTTTAGCATGTCCATGACAGGCTCTGGCCTGCAGAAACCTTAACTCTTTCAGGGCTTTTTTTTTCATTTTCTCCCATGTCAGAATATTTTCCCCCAAAATTCAGTTTTCTAAAAAGCATACAAAGCAAACACTATATGCATTTAACATTAAACATCAGCTTTCTAAGATCGGCTGTCATACGGCTTGCATACTTACTACATTCCTGTTTCTCTAACCATTTATATTCTGAAAGGCACTATCTGGAAAAGAAACAGCTACCTTCCTTTCATTTTTGATTTCCAGATCACTTGCATCAAAATCGGAATTTGATAAGCCAGAGTCTGATTCAGCAATAATATGCAAAAGCAAAAAAATGAATAATGTCCACAGAGTATTTTGCTTTGCACATTCACTTTGCTCTTTTGCCCGACGTCAATGCCATTCTAGACGTCATTTACTCTACACTCCTCATACACACACAGGGATTCAATGTCAAGTTAAGGAGTCTTACAGTCCTCCTAGAAAAGAGGGTCTACCCTTAACGTGAGGTGAGTTTTGTCGAAGTCTACAGCTGATTATTACCCTCTGCCCCTGGATGTCAGCTAAAGTCAACATCCAACCTCAACCCCTGCTGTCAACAAAAGTTTGCATCAGCCCATAAAAGAGTTAAATGGATTAAGCAGCTTTGGAAATTTATATTTATATGGAGTTAAACTTCATTTTTTCATACTGCAATTTAATAATAGATGTATATATATATATATATATATATATATATATATATATATATATATATATATATATATATATATATATATAATTAAACAGGACAGAACTAAACAGGTTAGAGAATGACTGACAATCTTGAGTACTGAAAATTCCACTGATGAGTTTGGAATACAGTAATCTCTGTAATGCCATATAAGATTTTGTTGTTAATAAATGTTAAATGAATGATTACAGCTTGATCCCATGAAAACGAAAGTGATGCAATTTAGCACAAGTCCAAATAACCCAGGATACATTTTTCTGAAGATGACTTCTGGGCTTTGGCCAAGTTTCCACTTTACCACTTCACAGATGAATTCACTAATCTCAGGGGAAACAGAAAATATTCTTCTTCATAAAGTATCAAACAATGTTTCATTTCTTCAGTTTCTCTCCCTCGCACAGATGAAGGTTGTTGTTTTTTTCCCATCTTGTATATCAAAGACTCTCCAATATACCAGTTTTCACTTTGGACATCCCATACAGAAAGTCCCTTGGTGGGGGGCCTGATTTTGATCATTGGATTTTAAATCCCAAGGTTGCCTGTTCACTCCTCACCTCTGCAGTGTAATCCTTAACAAGTCACTTGACCAGTTCTTGCTCCAACTGTAAAAAAAATATCTTAAAACAGTCATTCATCTTGATCTTGACTACAGGTGTCAGGCAAACACAGGATAATAACATTAGTATGCATGTAGATAGATAGATAGATAGATAGATACTTTATTAATCCCAATGGGAAATTCACATGTAATGTACATAAGCTAAATGTATACATTAAATAATTAAAAAAACATTAAAACACATGAATACAGTACATTCTTATGTGAAACTAGATCCCTGCTAAAAAGCAAAATAAACCTACAGTGCTGAAAACAGCAGCATGGTATACTGACTTGAGTGACACAGTATGTTTTTTGAACGATAAGGACCAGGGGCCTCATGTATAAACGGTGCGTACGCACAGAAATGTTGCGTACTCCCGTTTCCATGCTCAAATCGCGATATATAAAACCTAAACTTGGCGTAAAGCCACGCACATTTCCACGGTAACTCATACCTTGGCGTACGCAATTTCTCCGCTCGGTTTTGCAGACTGGCGGCACCCAGCATCAAAGCAGTGCTACTGTTCCTGTGTGCTCATCCTTTCTTTCTTAGCTCCACATTCCTGACGCAGCTTTATAAATACACTGAAATTAACTGCATATTGTTTATTAGTGTAATGCATCTGATTGTATTTAACCTGTAGCAATATAATGGTCCAGGGAATAGCCATAGTATTCCAAATACCATAACTGCTTTAGCGTTGTTACGCTCACTGCATCTTGTTCTTCTTTTTGCTGCTCCCGTTAAGGGTTGCAACTGCGGATCATCTTTTTCCATATTACTCTCACTGCACCACTCGGAGTATTTATATCACTGTATCTGAGTGTGAATCACATCACTGTATCGGTATACAGTTTCAAGTACACACTACCTCAACCACGGCAAAAAGCGTCAAAGCCTTTCCTGTACGGACCTCGCGTTTCAGAAACAGTTTCATCCCAAGAACTATAAACGCACTCAATCAGTCCATCAAGTGCTCCTTGTAGAACTGTTTGTACTTATAAGTACAATCACCTCACCGTAAACTTACACTACAGTTATAATATTGCACAACCTGCGCTACTTTATAAAGCGCGTATGATGACAATATCATTTTTAAGATGAAATGCAGCAAAATATGTTGATTATAGTATACAGATAAAACTTTAACTTCATTTAAATAATCTGTATTGTTAATAATTAAACATGTGAGGACACGGTGCCGCAGCGCTAGCTAGTTCACAGATAGCTCCTGCCTTGCGCTGTATTCTTGCTGGTGCTGACGGGACACTGGAAGGATAGACGGATAGAATAATTAAACATGTACTACGAAGATATTTCAATGTTCCTTAAAACTTTTGAAGAATCGGCGTTCTAAGCTTACAAATGGCTTAACATCTATTACAGAGCTGAATGTGTGGCGATTGGGTTTTTGGAGAAAGAAAAGTAAGGACAGGAATTGGAGGTTAGTACTTTTGAAAGAGACAGTACTTCTGTAATAAATTATTTCATCGAAGGTCGCACATGGCGCAGCAAGCCTCTTGCGTGAGATATGAACAATCACTGCGCCACCGTGTTCCCATGTTTAATAACATGCTTTCATTCCTAACATCATGAAAATGATATCACGTATACATCTTAGTATTTTAATTATTCAGAGAGCTGTAATATCTCGAATGTAATGGATTCTGTGTCCTGTCGGAGAAAGAGAAAGAACGGAAGCACGTAGTGATTCACACACATAGAGCACATAGAAGATCAAACACAGAACAAAGCATTTAACGTGCTACTTGAGAAACTAGTAAAATAAATAATTTTAAGATGAAGTTTATGATGTTCTACTTTAATGGCAAAATACACTACGTGATTAAAGTGGAAATTTCGAGATTAAAGTTGACATTTCGTGCTTTTTTCCCCACTGTGTGCCTATTTTTTTGTCTGTACCCTAATAAGCTTTCATATGACACTCAGACGGTGGGCTACGACTTGCCTTTTCACGGCGACTTTGATATGTGATTTCTTTTTTTTTTCAGGCACTGCGCGACTTTGTGAACTCGATCTTTCGAGTTTCTCCGACACTCTGTCACTCGATCAACTTTCTTTTGTTGATTATACCACTGTTTAAACCAACAAATAGTACGTTTTTCCTTTGCCTCCACTTGGTATTTGCTGAAATTCTTATATTTTCCCCTGTGCTTTTCCCATTGTCTTTTCTCAGAAGGCTATTTATATTGATTTGCATATTAAAAGAGGCGTAATTCTGGGAGGAGTTGGGGCGGGACAGAAGGCGCGTGCATGTGCGTTACTTTTCACGCTGATCTGTATTTATGTAGTGGAAGAACTTGAAAGTTTGCGTGCGCACAGATTCCTGCATCTGGATTTTTCTATGCGTACGCACAATCCCGCTTTTGTGCTTACGCCCTGTTATAGTGTGAGTTCTACTCACGGCGTTATACATGAGGCCCCAGGAGATGAACATAATCAGAAACAAGCCGCGGTAAATGCAGAAAGTCAAACCAATCATTTTGCAAAATCAAAATCTTATCTAATCAAAATCAAATCTTAAACCAGGAAGACAATGGTCAAGAATTCAATTTTGCAAGATGAACCCAATCTTAGGTTGTGATGGGATGTCAGGGGCAGTGTTTTATCCCATTGGTTTGATGACATAACATGTGTCTCACATTCATGATCCCCTAGAAAACACCCGACTCCATTGCTGTAAATGGAGTTGCGGTATAACAGATAATGTTTTCAGCTTCTTCAGTTTGTTATGAAACCAGAAACTAACATTAAATTCAGGATCAATAGGTCACCAAAGTCCTAAATAGACACATACTATGTAAATATTCATTCAAGAAAACTGACAAAAAAATTAAGAAAAACACTGACCATAACACATTGTGCAGGAATTTGACTTGTGTTTCATGCAGAGGACAGCCTGTGCCTGCTTTGTAACATGGCAATTCTTCATATAAACTGCTCACATAAAAGACAAACTACCATGTGCTAAACACATGATGGCTGGTGTTAAAAGTAAAATGGAGCTCAGGTGAACTGGTCCTCTTAAAGAGAGCACCTATGTAAGAGGTAAAGGAAAGCAGAAATTTAGTATCAGAAGAAAAGAGATTCAGAAAGATATTCAACATAATAAATGCTAGAATGCATGCATCCTTCTAAATGGATGGTGTTAACACTACTGGGTGACTCCAAGCCCCAAAACCCTCAACATAATGTGACTACAAATACATAGTGCAAATAAATATGTGTATTTTGATAAACACCTTATACAGGCTTCTTTTTCAAGACAGTTACTATTTATTTTATTTCCTCTTTCCAAAATTTCCTGGTGCATTTTGTCCAATACCACTCCTGACTCTGACTGACCTAGGGAAGATGAGGCAGCTCCTTTTATGATGGACCCTGGACCAGCACTTCTGGGTCAGATGGAAGCTCTTTGGAATAAGGAAATCCATTTTTGTCAGCACCTATCCACCCAGCAAGGCTGCCCAACAGGAGTACAATTCCCAGGCTGTCCTGTGAATTTGCACTTGAGTAATCCAAATAAGAGTTGCCTCCACCTAATGTATGGATGGAGTATAGAGCCCTGATAGGCACCCTCTCCCTGTCCTCCTATTTTGTAATCCCATCTGGGAAAGGAAATATCATCTGTCTTGGTTGGGACATCCATCCATTGGGTCTTTCATCTACAGTGGTTATCATCACAGATATTCAGAAAAAAATTCATATGTTATAGGCCATAAAAACCAATTTGTAGCAGTCCACCTTGCAGAATAAGGGCTCTGGCATCATTAGATATGGTTATATTCAATTTGTAAATAATTAAAAAGTTTGAGTATAACAATAAAAGATGGGCTCAGCTCTATCTTTGCAACATTTTTTGGCTTTCACTCAATGGGAAAAATGGAGGTACCAGTAGAACTGTCCAGAATTTCCTCAAAACCTAGCAAATCATAAAGAACTAAAGGGTCAACACCAGCTCATGTCATTTTTTGTTTTTGTTTATTGGCAGTTAAGAAAAATATCCAGTGGGCAGCACTTTTTCATTCAGTCACTCAAGCTCAACGTACTATATATCATTCATTACTCCATACAAACATGCAAAACAATTTCATGCTGGCCAGCTGAGATCCACTATAATTCATAACTACTTCAATTTAATCTGAAAAGCATGTTTATAATTTTACAATGAGAATTTAACTTCATGGTTGTCATAATGAATAGATTTTCATTTTTTTTTTACTATCTGTTTGTTTGAAATTCAGTGCTAGGTAAATGGAGACTACCACTTTTTAACACATCTTTTTATTGTTTAAGATATTTGTCTGCTTTTTGCTATCTTATAAGCCAGACGTATTATACACTTTATACATCTGTTGACAAACATAAGAGAATTTTGCTTAAGACTGGTTGGGAACAATTAAGTGGCTCACTGAGTGTCACATTTCAAAACCAATTCAACACCTCGCGAAGGTGGCACTCAAAGTAGGGGTGATGAATATGAACTGCAAATTGCAAGAGTTAACTTGAGATGACAAAGAGCAAGCTTCTGACTACGATAAACTGTGTACTGCCAAATATCCTCCTAAAAAGACTCATATAAGTATGAGTCATTTGTGCAGGGAGTACACTGCATGTGTTACAAATAACACAACCTGTTGCAAGAGAAAAACCTTTCTGTAATAAAAGAGTTTGCATTGGCATTCAAAGACATAAATGGGCTAGTGATAAAAGGGAACAATACATTGTTGCAGATGCTGTATGAGCTCTCTATTTTTGATGTTAGGTTGAAACAATTGGCATCTATGTTGTGAAAATATGAACTGCAAAATATGTGTCCGAAGTAGGCTACATGATGTGTCACACACTGTCAAAGAGGTGAAAAGGACTACTGTTAAGAGAGTTGATAACAAAGAGCTACAGGAGATGCAAATTTCAGCACTCAAAACAACCAGATCAGTAAATCTGCCTAAAGACACTAGTAGAAGCATGGAGGAGGCTACACAGCATCCACCATCTGATGGCACATCTAAACAAATAACTAAAGTAAGCTAACAAAACTGTCTAATTTGAAATGCTAATGTGCCCTACGAGAATATAGCTGCAATGCTTTAGCACGTGGTATATTGTCAAGCTTGGGTCACAAAGTTGCACAGGAGAGTTCAAGGAGTAGAAACTTTATTGCTGTTCTGCCAGTTACAAACACAAGTCTCTCACATAGGTGACCCGGCCTCACAGCGAACAGTTGTCAAGTGTGACACACTGGCCACGACTCCTGCTCAAAAGAACACAAAGTCTTGTATTCTTCATCAAGGGGATCCAGCTGGCCTGTGGCAACAGCCGGAGCAGTGAAAGTCTGGGGGAAAAGAGACAGGAGAGTGAGAAACCTTAGGATGGCCATAGCTCGATATTTTAAATGTTTGTAGCCCTGCGCGAGGAGCAAGTC
The DNA here is from genome assembly GCF_900747795.2 of Erpetoichthys calabaricus. Taxonomy (NCBI): domain Eukaryota; kingdom Metazoa; phylum Chordata; class Cladistia; order Polypteriformes; family Polypteridae; genus Erpetoichthys; species Erpetoichthys calabaricus. The sequence goes on from NC_041394.2 coordinate 175,212,537, forward strand.
ACGCAGCAAGCCAACAGTTGATCCCGCAAAGTGGTAGTGAAAGAGTGTGTTTCTTTTACATTGAAAAAATGTTTAAGGGTGGGGTTTTGAAGGGCTGGCGCATCCCCCAGCGGCAGCAGTCACAATATACATAGACCATCTAAACTGTGTTTGCTGTTGTTATGTCATATAGTGATGCAACAGTCAAAATGACAAAAGATATCATAGCAGACAGAAATACATTTCAAACAGTGGGAGCCAAGTAGCTGCAGTCATCTACATATGTGTGGGTCTGTGCTCTTCTGTCGTTCCACTCATTACAACATACAAATGTAGCATTAAGCTTCAATTACTTTGTGCTACTGACCTCCTGAAATAACAGCAATTTTAGCTTTTTATTTTCTCTCAGTGTGAACTTTATCATTCAGTTTCTTTTGCTCTCTTCCTGTAACCTCAGAAGTTTAAAGTGCACGGACTGGAGTTATTGAGGGAGGGTGTTTTAAGGAGACGCCCTGTGAATGTGAGCTTTGCATTGGTGGATTTCTCCACTATTCACTACAACCTTTATAATGAGTTCTCCCCGAGTTTGAGTATCAGGTCTGGCCCTTCGAGGCTATGTTATGACTAATGTGTTCTGAGGTTTAGCAGATAAGGAAGACAGGTGTTTTGAGTGTAACCACAAGGGGGCAACAGAGAGCTCCAAACCACAGACATAGCAATACACCTCATGTTAAATGAATAAAATAAAGGATATTTATTCACGGCGGCACGGTGGCGCAGTGGGTAGTGCTGCTGCCTCGCAGTTGGGAGATCTGGGGACCCGGGTTCGCTTCCCGGGTCCGCCCTGCGTGGAGTTTGCATGTTCTCCCCGTGTCTGCGTGGGTTTCCTCCGGGCGCTCCGGTTTCCTCCCACAGTCCTAAGACATGCAGGTTAGGTGGATTGGCGATTCTAAATTGGCCCTAGTGTATGCTTGGTGTGTGGGTGTGTTTGTGTGTGTCCTGCGGTGGGTTGGCACCCTGCCCAGGATTGGTTCCCTGCCTTGTGCCCTGTGTTGGCTGGGATTGGCTCCAGCAGACCCCCGTGACCCTGTGTTCGGATTCAGCGGGTTGGAAAATGGATGGATGGATGGATATTTATTCACTCCAAAGTACTTTCCAGCAATCACCCAAAATACACAATAAGTACACAAGTCTTCCTGTTTCCATCCTCCAGTTGTGTGTTGCTTATTGCCTCCCAACTCTGACTCTTCCATGTGTGGCAGTAGATTCCCTTTTATGCCAGACCTGGGAATGTTTCTGGTGCCATGCCTTATTTTCCGGGAAACACTTCCAGGTCATAAGAAAAGTAGGGAGGTCCTTCCCCAACAGCGCCTTCTATTGACATGTAGGAACCCCCAGAAGGGCTGCACTTCAGCACTCCAATTCCTCAAAATTCCTGTGGGTGTCCCAACTGGGTTCCCATATGAGGATCACTGCCACCTAGTATATGGAAGATGGAACAACTCTTGATTCCCAACTATTGCTGGATTGTCCATTATTTCCTACCAGTTGAACACAAATTTATTTCTCCGGCCCTCTGGCCTCCCGTTTGAGTAATGTATATTTCCCCATCTCACCTGGGATGCTCCTTCTCCTCTACAGAGGTAAAGCTGCTATTGTCTAAGGTTGCTGGGAATGATGACATGTTGCATGCTGAACTTGAAAATAAGAATTTCACTGCACTCTGAACACATGACAAAAAAGACCTATAAACCTTCAAACTTATCAAATCCATCTCCTTTACAGAGATTGCCAGTTAGAGCATCTGAAGGTTAAACGAAATGCATGTCAGTAGTGGCAGTTAAGCTTGTACATCATCCATCCATCCATTTTCCATCCCGCTGAATCCGAACACAGGGTCACGGGGGTCTGCTGGAGCCAATCCCAGCCAACACAGGGCACAAGGCAGGGAACCAATCCCGGGCAGGGTGCCAACCCACCGCAGGACACACACAAACACACCCACACACCATTTAATTCATATATTATTAGTTCTGGCTTAAGCAGGTAGGCTGATCATATTTCAGCCGCAGTGGTTTTACAACAGGAACCAACCCTTGGCAACCTAATGCACATCCCCACATTCATTTAGTTCATTTAGTCATTGGTTAACCTATCATGCATGTCTATATGATGTGAGAGTTCAAGCAGAAAAATATGCAAATTCCACACTGCTCTCATTCAGCGTATTACAAACAACAGCATACTACATTGGGGGAGTATTAACTGGCAGGTCACCCATTTTCTTCTAGAAGTTCAAAGTCTAATTCTTCCCAGAACTTAGCGCAAAAAGCTTCCATTTCATGTTGGAGGTTGTCAGAGAGGTGGGATGTATCTGACTTGGGGGCTATGACATTGGGAGTTAGGTGCTGTTATTTTGCAGCTACTCATTTTACCACCTTCATTTATGTTCCCACCATTGACAGAATGACCCAAAGTAGTTTAGGAAATCTCCTTCTTGGACTGATTTAATTAGAAACTGTTTGGGTATCAGGTGTTCGGCTTATACCATGTAATCTGTAACTTTTTTCCATGCAATTATTTTTTTTCTTGTAGAACTGAAAAGAATTGCAGCATTTGGTTTGAGTTGTTTGATGTACGGACTTAAGTGGGCTCAAAATGTCAGCAGCATTCTGTTCCAGTCAGTCATAATTTCAAATTCAACTGAAGGCTTGGCAGGGATCAGATTACAGCTTTAGAGGCGAGGATTTTGTCTGATTGGGAAGCAAAAAAAAAAAACGAAAACATTTCTAGCTGCTTCTGCCGCTCATTCTGCTTGGTGTGGCATTTTAATTTGCAGCTCCTCCATACAAGTGTGAATTTGCAGTCTGTACCTCATCATTATCAGCAGCCTGCGAAAGGCGACTAATGGTTGTCTTGTGCGTTATTAGAATTGACAGTGTATATTGTAATTGTAGAAGGATTACAGATAATGGCAAAGGCATTATACTGGGAAAGCGGATTGTTGGGGAGGAGGTATTTGTTCGCCTTGCTCGGCATTCACATAAAGCAGGCTCCTTTTTATCTGTCATATTATCAAGCAAGCATCATTTTTGAAAAATAGATGGAGGCATATCCACTTTAATTATGTAATCTCGTCCTTTAGGGACCCTTCATAGCTCACTTAAAATAAACTTCCTCTATCATCCATTGTGAGGTTTTCCGATTTCTTTTATGAAAGCAGATCAGTCCTGAAAATAAATTCAACAGAACAAACAATCTTGCTAGTTATGATGGGTAATGACATGAAACTGTTTTTATGTTATTGTCTATAACACAATGGCATTATAAGGACTGAAACCTTTACCAGTCCGGGTATTGAAGAGAACTAATTATTAGTCCTCTTAATTTTAACTATATTTTTTTCTTTGAATAAGTCATCTTTTATTTTGGAAAGACCACACAATAATGGCACTACAAATGTACATTAGTATGTTAGTTCCAGTTCTAATACTGTGTCACCAAAGTTACCCAACCTGCCAATTTCACTTTTGTTCAATGGTCTGCCCATCCTGTTTCTCCACCCACATATTCCTTTACAGAGCCAAAGGGAGCTGGAGTATGTCCTGGTAGCATCAATGGAGTGCCAGGAATTTGCACACACTGCTGCTCAGTTTTGAGTTGCAGATTAACATAACATAGTGGTGGAGTACCCAGAGAAAACTTACATGGGCATTAAGAGAATATGCAAACTTCAAATGTACAGTGAACTGGACAGAGAATCAAACCCATGTCCCTGGAGCAATATAGCAGCACTCTGTCAGCCTACAATAAAGTGCAACATGCATATAAGCACGCCAATTATAGATTATTCCTAAAATATCCAATGTAAAATAAATTCAAATTTATTGGTTAACAATTCAAATCTTCTCTAACACAATTTTTTCTTGTTTCCTTTGGAAATGCATTTTATGAGAGTGGGGTCTGTGACAAGTGTAGAGGGTGTGCCAGCCACCCATCCCGACACAGACAGATGCAGGAGGTACTTATAAAAAGAGAAATGCCTTTTATTTTGTTTCTTCACTTGTAGGCAACATCTTCCCCATTCCCACAAGCCACAACACAGCTCCACTAAGCACAATCACACCACAATACTCTTTTTCTCTATTCTTTTCTTTCTCTTTTTGTTCTCCTCCACTGCTCCTTGGCAAGCTTTGTCTCCCTCCTCCTGACTCTGGCTCACCGAGTACTGTCTGCTGGCTTCTTTTATATGTTACCCAGAAGTGCTCCAGCTGCTTGATGACCTACATCTGGCAGCACTTCCTGGTGTGGTGAAAGGATCATCCATGTGGGCTCAGGAGCAGCTGCCGCACCCCCAGATCCCAACAGGGCTTTAGACAACTCCATCTCCCATGACGCCCTGTGGGAGTCTAAGGCACCACTGCAACCCATGGGGGCTGCCATCTAGCATCTAGCAGGGAGGTAATGTTCTGCCTACACTTGCTCCCCCAGTTCTCTCAGTGAAGAGGCATCCCAGCCAGGCAAGGACCCCAGTCGTCTATGACAGGTTCTAAATGAGAAAATGTGGGTCTGTGCTTGAATGTGCCCTGTGGTGGACCAACACCTCATTCTGTTTTTTATTTTTTTTTCTCATGATGAACATGGTAGTCTACAGTGTGGCTACAAATAGTGGATGATGAATAGGCTGATTCTTTACAGAAGCAATAAAAATACACTACAGATGTTCTAAGGGGTGAGAAACATGTACTGATACAGCGTGTTACCACAACCACCACACAATGAACCACCTCAGGATCCCAAATTAGGTCCTGAGTGCAACCGTCCAATGGGTGATAGTTCAACACCATACTAGTTTGAATGGAATGGAACAGTTGAAGGACCTACTTGCAGGGCTCGATGCAGGTTAATGTCATACCCAGGACAGAGCAATTGCAGGTTAAGGGCCCAATGGAGTCACTTCTGGCATTTACGGGATTTGAACTGGCAACCTTCCGATTGCCAGAGCAGATCCCTAGCCTCAGAGCCACCACTCCACCCTGCGGAGTTTCCAAAAGATTATAATTGAATGAATAATGCTTGTGCTGCCAGTTATTGTTGATTGATTAACTAAAGAAGTGCAGAGTAAACTACATACTCAACCAGTGTTTCTCAACCACTGTGTCATGACCCAGAAGTGGTTCTATTGTTGTTAATGGAAGTGGGTCAAGAAATGTGCCATGGATTGGATCAATAATACTCAATCCCATTCCCACCAACCCCTCTCCCAACCCCCCTCCAACTATGGCGATCAAGCATGATTCACTAGGAACACTCCCCTAACAATTGCACTTAATTCATCTAGGGGCACTCCCTTACCCCACTCTGATGGGTCAAAAAGATACTACAGTTGATTATGGAAGACAGATATTTGAGATGCATTTAATGTTTGTGTTTTTTCCAGTTGTTCCCATTCTTTCTCTCACATTAAAGTTGCATGCTAACATGTAATAATTTTTTTTTCCCCAGATCTCCATGATGCTTTGCAAAGCTAGCATGAAATCACAGAGCCGTAGTAACTAGTGTTGGATTTGCGATGCGAACACACAGAACGTTCATGCATGCGTACTGTACTGTAAGCGAACTCCACCTCAAACTCTACAGCACTGCCTGATCATCTTTGCACATGAGTAAACAATTTATGGTGTACAGTAATCCCTCACTTATCGCGGGAGATAGGTTCCAAGGCCGACCGCAATAACTGAATTTCCGCGAAGTAGGGACACTATCCATCCATCCATCCATTTTCCAACCCGCTGAATCCGAACACAGGGTCACGGGGGTCTGCTGGAGCCAATCCCAGCCAACACAGGGCACAAGGCAGGAAACAATCCTGGGCAGGGTGCCAACCCACCGCAGGACACACACAAACACACCCACACACTAGGGCCAATTTAGAATCGCCAATCCACCTAACCTGCATGTCTTTGGAATGTGGGAGGAAACCGGAGCGCCCGGAGGAAACCCATGCAGACACGGGGAGAACATGCAAACTCCACGCAGGGAGGACCCGGGAATCGAACCCAGGTCCCCAGATCACCCAACTGCGAGGCAGCAGCGCTACCCACTGCGCCACCGTGCCGCCTAGGGACACTATATTTATTTAATTATTTAACGTGTATTTGGACGTTTTTAAACCCTCCCTGTATTGTTTACAACCCACCATTTACTGTATTAAAAACAGGGACAGCTGCTAAGCAATATGAAATCGGTAGATAAGTTTACACTTACTGTATAGCGAAGTACATGTAGCAGCTTGTAGGCGGTCATGACGTCGTCGACCTTGTTGCAAAGATTCCTAAAGCAGATTCCATCCAGACTACTGCCTTATCACGTCCACTTGCAACTCGTTTTGCACCCTGGTTAAAGGACACTGCGGCCGTAGATCTTATATGCTTTTCCTCCTTTTTAAATAAAAAGAATTGATGTCCTGCAGCGGTGTAGCTGTTCCCTTCCTTCAACATATCCAAAACTTTTACCTTTTCTGCAATCATTTGCATCTTCTATTGGTGCTTGGACACGGCCCCTGAAGCATTAGCACGTTAATGATGAATGAGTGAGATGAGACTTCCTGGTTAATGCAACACTCCGTCGCTGAGCCAATCAGCAGCACACAGGAACTTAACTGCGTGCTCTGATTGGGTAGCTTCTCAGCCATCCGCCAATAGCATCTCTTGTATGAAATCAACTGGGCAAACCAACTGAGGAAGCAAGTAAAAAGACCCATTGTCCGCAGAAACCCGCGAAGCAGCGAAAAATCTGCGTTATGTATTTAGATATGCTTACATATAAAATCCGCGAAGTCGTGAATCCGTGAAAAGTGAACCGCGAAGTAGCGAGGGATTACTGTATACATGTATGCATGATGTCACTACCTGGTACCCCAGTCAGATTTGCACCCCACAAGCTTTTCAAAAAAAAAAAAAAAAAAAAACTTTTCATTTATGTTTCATTTAAGGTGTACATTAGCTGACCATAATGAGAATACCTCATTGTTCTAAATTCATTCATTGTAAACTGTGTCTATACTGCTGGATTAAGTATATTATGTTTCTCACTATACTTGGTAGTGACAGAGACAGCCTCCCTGAGTATATAACGCTGATCCCTTGTATCACAGGCTCAGTGGGTGTTAATAAGTCGTAATGATCTTGGGAGATGCAGAGAGAGGTAAGACTTGGGGTATATTTTATCTCAGGGATGCATGGTGGTACAGCAGTTAGCACTGCTGCCTCACAGTTTAGGTCAATTTTTTGACCACAATAATTGATCCAGCATAGTTGGCAGATGCTTCCCTAGCACTCAGGGATACTTAAAAGATCACTGCACCATTATAATCCACTTAAAACTGGTTCAGTTTCTCCTTCCCAAATGACTTCAAAGCATTTTGCCGAGTTTGGTACAATTCCCAAATATTTCTGTGTTTTTCCTGAACTCGAGGCAAAGCAAATTCACCCGGGTTTACTTATCATTAGTACAGAGTACAGCGAAACTCGTACTCATATGTAATAATTCACATATAAAAAGTTACCACTCTCTGGTGCCATGATTACTGAGTACAGCTACCACTACTTCATCAGGCCGGTCATCCTTACCCAAAAAATCTCAAAACACATTTGTCAATACCAATACCAGTTAACCCAACAAGACATCAAAACATGTTCTGTCAATATTGTGTGCTCCCACCAGAAATTTCTTGCCAAAATTACCATTGGCCACATGATCTTATCTTTGCATATCTATTATTAAAACTTGTGATAAGTGCTAGACAGGTAAACTTTTTTTCAACAAAGGTTAACATTCTCACACTTCTCACAATTAAAGCCTATAGAGTTAAATACACTTATAAAATGTATGCCGAGGTGTTAGCCTAATATATAACAAAGTGAAAATACAGCAGAATTTTAATGCAGTCTGTTTTCCTAATTATTATTTTTCATGATAAAACACATTAAGTGAATTTCTTTGGTTAACACAGGCAGTCTTCACCAGCAACTGAACCAGCAGGTTTTTGGTTTGAGATCTTTTGCCTAAAGCTTTTGCTTGAACCAATCCTGGTTTTATTAACCAGATAATATTAAAATCCCATTGTTTGCTTCATGAAGCCAATATTTACAGATAATCTAACAACAAAATTATAATAAATCATAAAATGAATTCATTTTACAATGTAATATTTGACCGAGTTTCTCTTTTTTCATTTGTACAGCCAACTGAAAAGTTAATGATACGTAACTCCAGAATATTATATTGTTGCACAGAGCAGGATCCATACAGGAGCTTCACAGATACTCATCATAACATGAGTATAAATAGTACGAAAATCCTGGAATTACAAAAAAATGATGTACAGCTCAGACACAGACACGGATGAAAAAGACCATGACAAAAAAATTTGGCTTCTACCATCATTTTGATAACCATAAAATGTGTTTTCAGTTCTGCAGACTCCACGTTTGAAACAGCAAAGGTTTATTAAAAAAATACGTTAAGACAAATTTCAAGTAAAAGTTCTTGCAAAATATTTGTAGAGGTAAAATATTTATATTACATAACCTTCTCCCAACTTTCTTCAAGTGAGGGATTAGGCAGCCATTTCTGCTTAGAGGGGTGTGGAATATTCAAGTAGCTTGTAATGTGAGTTTTAGGTTCAACCTGAGGACGTGGGCTTCTCTTTTGAAAAGACTGCATTGCTTCTATGCACGGTGATGTGAAAATTTGTTACCTCCCTGATTGCCTCTTTCATTGCAATGTTTTGCAACTAAATGTTTTCAGGTCTTCATCCAAAATCCAGTAATTGATGAAGTGCACTTGACTGAACAAACAGCATTTGTTTTAACTAATTTATTTTATCTAATGAACAAACTAACTGGTATAATCTGAGTCAGGCTTGATTATGGCCATGCCAGCCCTGCTCAATATAAACCTTCCTCATTTTGTCCATTAACACCAGAGTCAAGTTGTCAGTCCAATGATTTCAGCAAATAATCCCACAAATATAGGAAATTCCTGAATGTTCAGAAAACAGCAATGTAGCCATTTCTAAAGCTATGGAACTCTATAGAACCACAATAGAAATCACGGTCTCCAAACAGAATCTACTTGGAACAATAATACATGTTTTCAATAATGGCTGGCTTGTTAAAATGACTCCAAAGTGCTGCTTAAAATCATCCAGGAAGCCACAAAGGATCATATTAATACATGCAACGAACTGCAGGCTTCCCTTGGCCAGGTAAAATGTCAGTGTTCATAATCTCACAATCCAAAAGATGTTGGAAAGCAATCAAAGTGGAAATCCTAGCTAGTGGGATACTATGGAGAGGATTTGCTGCCTCAGGACCTGATTGACTTGTAAAAACTGAAGGAGCCATGAATTGTAACAGAAAACTCTCCAGAAAAATGTCCAGGTGTCTGTCCTGAAACTGTAACATCATACTGGAAAACAAAGGCCAAAAACACTAAAGCAAGTCCAGATCAGATTGCCTGAATAAAAATGAAAATTATACTTTGGATTTATCTAATCCATACCCACATATAAACCCAATGGAAATGGTATAGCAGAACCTGAAACAAGCAGTCCATGCTCAAAAGCCTACAAATTGTACTTAATGAAATAGGTTTTGCAAGGAATAGTTCACTAAAACTCCTCCATAGCAATATAAAAGACTGACACTGAATTTTGGGACGTTTCCATTGCAGTCATAAGGTGGTGCAAATGTAACAGTATGGTGCAATTTTTTTTTTTTTTTTGCACAGTCCTAGTTGACGTTGAATAACCTTCTTCATTCCATAAATAACATAAGTAATAAAATGTGTTGTATATTTATTCTAGAGTCCTTTATCTAGTATTAGATTCTTGGTTGAAGGGCTGAAAACATTCACTGTGAAAACTTTGCAGGAATATAGGAAACCAGGAAAGGGACAAGCACTTTCTTCATGGCACTGTATGTTCATGTATGGTGCCAAGCAGTGATGTATGATGAATTGGGCATTGTATCTGGTAATGGGATTAAAAAAAAATATTGGTATTGTTTTTGATGTCTATTGTTCAAGATGCCAGACTGACATGATGACACAAGTAAGCATATACCAAGAAGTAAGCCTGCTCACTAAACACTTTACAATTTGCTGAGTCAAATGTTAGTTGTGCAGTCATTTGTCACCATGAATTCCAGAGAAAACAAAACAGCATTATGCAGCTTTTTTCTGTTTAGCTACAACAGAAGAAAAATGAATTAGTCTTCTGAAAGGCACCAAACGAACAATTATGCTACCAAGTTCAACAATAAAAGAAAAAACACAACCCTATTCACTTTGCAACTTGCTGTTATTTGAGGAAGTTAAAATATTCAGTCAGGGCATTCTAAAACCAAAATCCATAACTGAGATGTTTTTGAGAGTAGTGTGTGCAGTATGTTTTACTTTTAATTGGCAGAAAAAAATAAGCTGAAATTACATCTATCAATTCCCCTATTAGAATCTGCAGACATGGTATGACGCAGCTCTTAAGAAAATTAAATATTTTGAAATAACAAAAGCAGATATGTAGTGTGACTGTGTCTGTCAGCTCATTCAGATCAGCGGTTACATCTTCAAGAACACCAGTCTATTCAATGAAAGCCAGTCCCTGCAGCTTCAACTTTGCCTTATTAGTCCATCTTCTCACAGACTTAATCACAGGCTTAAATGACTTCAACTTATTGCATAAGGTCGGAAGAAGGTGAATTAAACAGTTATCAGACAGTACCAAAGCTGCTCAGGGGACAGTGTGATATGCATTCCTTAACACTGTTTAAGAGGAGTCCCAGTGTGTTTCTGTTTCTGGTAGGACACTTAATGTGCTATGGAAATTTATGTAGTTCATTGCTGAAATTTGCTGTGTTAAATTTCCCAAGAATAACCAGAAGGGAGTGTGGGTAATTTTGCAGCATGCTTGTTATCTAATCAACTAGTTGCTGCAGAGTCTCACTCATACAGGCTTAGGTGGAATGTAAACACCAACCAGAATAAATGAGGAAACTCCTGCAGTGAGTAAAAAGTCTTGAAATTAGCTAAAAACATTTCTAATTCAAGGCTGCACATAGTTGACACTGTGACCCCTGTTAACACCAACCTTCATTGATATAAAAGCAGATTCTGCATCTCCTTCTGTTCCTGGAAGACTCCATTATGAGGTCTGCTCTATGAAATTGAAAACGAGGCCTGTGTAATGCAGTGTCATTCATTTAGCCAGGTTTCTGTGAAAAACGTAGCAGAAGAAAGTGAAAAGTCCTTGTTAACCCTGTTGAGGAGTAACGGTTCATCTACAGTCATATGGGAACCCCTCTCAGCCTACATAATAATTTACTGTACTTTCAACAAAAAAGATAACAGTGGTATGTCTTTCATTTCCTAGGAACATCTGAGTACTGGGGTGTTTTCCGAACAAAGATTTTTAGTGAAGCAGTATTTAGTTGTATGAAATTAAATCAAATGTGAAAAACTGGCTGTGCAAAAATTTGGGTACCCTTGTAATTTTGCTGATTTGAATGCATGTAACTGCTCAATACTGATTACTTGCAACACCAAATTGGTTGGATTAGCTCATTGAGCCTTGAACTTCATAGACAGGTGTATCCAATCATGAGAAAAGGTATTTAAGGTGTTCAATTGCAAGTTGTGCTTCCCTTTGACTCTCCTCTGAAGAGTGACAGCATGGGATCCTCAAAGCAACTCTCAAAAGAACTGAAAACAAAGATTGTTCAGTATCATGGTTTAGGGGAAAGCTACAAAACGCTATCTCAGAGGTCTAAACTGTCAGTTTCAACTGTAAGGAATGTAATCCTAAATAAAAATGGGATAGACTACCCAAGTCTAGGTGTGCAAAAACTTACCACGAAGACTGGCTACCAAAGGGGCTTGTACAAAGTGAAATACAATACAATACAATTTATTTTCCTATAGCGCTCTTCAAGGAGTGCAGTCACAAAATGCTGTGAAAAAATTTTCAGGTAAAACGCAATTATAGATTATACAGCACTAACTACTAAATGCAGAATTAGTACATATAAAGATACAGATTTGTTAAAACACACAAAAAACAAAGTAGAAAATGATTACTATAAATGGAAACCAACAACATCTATCCAAAAATTAGTTCATGATCTGTGGCCAGTTGACAATGGAGGAGATGAAAATTGTAAAAGAGAAAATCAAAGAAAAAGTCAGACAATCACAGTTCTGAAGACCTCACCCAACTAATCTCCTACCACTTCCTGAGCATTCTACAATTGAGTCTGTGATGGCCATTCAATCTGATGAAAAAATCTTTCCATCAGATGATTCCAATGCTCCTTTATCATAGATGGCTTTTACATACACATGAGCGTAGCTTGGTTGTAGAGCAGTGGCACAAAATGCCACGGATGGTTATCAAGAAGAGAATCAGAAAAGTGGAGGGTTAGTAAAGGTTTAGAAATATTGTATTACTTATGTTTTTTGCAAAGATGACTAATAGATAGAGATTCAGTATGCACAACTAAACAGCTCTAGTCAGGGTATGCTAGACTAAAGAAGTATGAGTTCAGTTGAGACTGAATTGGCATCTCTTATAGTAGTTGGCAGACCATTCCACAGATTCAGAGCTCTGTAATTAAAACCTCATGTGCACGCTGGTTTGTATGTAATAATAAGTTCAGATAAGTAAGCAGGGCATTGGCTGTTTAAGGTTTTATATGTTGAAATGAGTAAAGGTCTGAATACTAATAAGAATGAGAGATTTCAGTTTTTGATTTTTAACAAATTTACAAACCTTTCTGAAAATGTTTTCACTTTCTCATTATGGGTCATTGAGTATAGATTGCTGGGCAAAAAAGGCAAATTTATTCTTTAAAATTAAACCTACAACAGAATAGTATGTAAAAAAAGGGAATTGGTCTGATTTTTTTCTGGATCCACTGTATGCTGTGTATATTTCCTTACAAAAATGTGATAATCATTTAAATACATTTATATATGTGATTGCAAAATGTGATAAACACAGTATTCACAAGTCTGTAAGGAGCAGCACATTGTCCTGAACTGGGTAACTTGTGACAATGGTGGTCTTTTAAAGAAGAGGTCAAGGAATGTACTAGACTACAGTACATAACCCAAGCCCAGGAGGAGTAAGACTTCAGTGGCTGTTTATGGAATCAACTTGCTAACCTGTTGTTGTCAAAAAATACACTGTATATATGCTAACCATAAAAAATGACATGTGATATGTTGTTTTTCCAACTCATTTACTTACGCCTTTGTGTTTAAATCCCATGCTGTCTGTGACAAAGGGATTATGTCCATCCATCCATCCATCCATTGTCTCCCGCTTATCCGAGGTCGGGTCGCGGGGGCAGCAGCTTGAGCAGAGATGCCCAGACTTCCCTCTCCCCGGCCACTTCTTCTAGCTCTTCCGGGAGAATCCCAAGGCGTTCCCAGGCCAGCCGAGAGATATAGTACCTCCAGCGTGTCCTGGGTCTTCCCCGGGGCCTCCTCCCGGTTGGACGTGCCCGGAACACCTCACCAGGGAGGCGTCCAGGAGGCATCCTGATCAGATGCCCGAGCCACCTCATCTGACTCCTCTCGATGCGGAGGAGCAGCGGCTCTATTCTGAGCCCCTCCCGGATGACTGAGCTTCTCACCCTATCTTTAAGGGATTATGTTATGATTACTAATGCCATGTGTCATGTATAAGCCTATTAATATATCTGGGAAAATAAATAGATGGCTTACTAAATTTATTTGTACTTGTTGCAGTTTCCAATCTGATCATGTTTTGAATTATCTGCAGGCAGGTGAAGATTGGATTGTTCATCATATCATCCCTAAGGTTTAACATTAAACATGGAGCTTTGGTCATTTCTATCCATGTATGATGTTCAGAAAATACACCTCACTTACTGCAATGCTCGCCAAAAGCAGGAACATATTTAGTTCTGCAATGTTGTGCTGCCCATTACATGTCACTTAAGTTTGTCCTTCAGCCTTAGCTGTCCAGTCAGCATAACTCATCAATTATTATTTTTTTTCAACCACACTGGAAAGTTAATTATTTTTTCCAAATGCCATTTCTTAGCTTTTTTTTGCTAGGCAGCTTTCCTCCTAATAGTTTTTCTCTGGCTATGTGGGCTGACTAAGTGCACTTTTCACTTTCCACTTGAGGTGTCTTTCTATCCATTTCAAGGTTATCTATAATAATAAATCTAAAAGTTATTTCCTGGTCACTGCATGACCAATAGTAAATCTCCAGTTAAAACATTTTTCACTTCCCCAAAATCATTTTAACAGGAAATTTAAATACTGTATATACTTTCAACATCTCATCTTTATTTAGATCTTAAAATCATAAAATGAGTTAGGATTCAATATATGTACATCCTTAATATATACAGTATATATATATATATATATATATATATATATATATATATATATATATATATATATATATATATATATCCATCCATCCATCCATTTTCCAACCCGCTGAACCCGAACACAGGGTCACGGGGGTCTGCTGGAGCCAATCCCAGCCAACACAGGGCACAAGGCAGGAACCAAACCCGGGCAGGGTGCCAACCCACCGCAGTATATATATATATGTGTGTGTGCGTGTGTGTACAACTCTCTCCTTTGCGTGTGATGTAAAAAATTGTGGCCATTTATAGAAGTGGTTCAAAGGTAACCGTGAACAGCCTCATAAATAAGAATAAACTTTTTAATCTCACTAGATCCCTTGCAGGCAAATCATGCTATAGTCTATCCCCCATAAGGAATCCTTAAATCAACATTTGTCAGTGCTAGGAAAGAAAAACAAAAATGATTGTTTAAAGAAAGACCTCTTTAAATCGGTTTTCTGCTGGTTCTTAGGTGATGTTCCATAGTATCACGTACATTAACTTGAACTTTTCTTCACCCCTCAGTTGTATACTTGATGTTGTACTGTGATTCTTGCCTTTTGATTCCTTGCTCTCCTTGCAGGTTTTTTAGTCCTTCTTTTGCTTCTTTGGTCATAAACACTGTTAGCAGCCCTTAAACAAGAAAAAGCATAAACAGAAGATCTGGCCTGTAAATGTTCACATACTGTAAGATAGTCTTCAACTAACTTACATAAATGTTTTCTCAGACACTTTTACACAGATGATGTTAATAAGTGAGTCATAAGGTTACTAACAAAGTTTATATTGTTTAGGAATTCAAAAGAAAACTTTATACTGGAAAGTAAGTACTTTGTAAATAATTTGCTGGTATTTCAAACAAACTGCTTGCACAAAAACATAAAAGATGACTTTTTGGTATAGTTGGTGGAATTCTCAATCCATAGCAAAATCTGCTCCAGGATGAATCAAATATCATTAGAAACATTAAAAACATCTACAAGAAATTAAAGCAATTTGAATACTATAGGAGATACCTTAAGTCAGTGTTTCTTAACACAATGTCTGTAATTGGGTTGCATTGAGTTTTGAATTAAAATTACAGTAAATGACAAAGGTTCTCGAACGGTTTGAGGAAAGTCATGTGATTGGTCACGCTTGCATGGTTGAAACAAACCCATGGCTGTTCTCTAATAGTAACCTTCAAGGATGATGTTCGGCAGTGATTCACCAAGGAACCCATCCCTCCTCCCTTGCAGTGATTCCTCAAGAGAGAGAGTGATTGCCCCTTCTTGCTGAAGAGATCTGCCACTATAGTCATGAGATTGAACGTCAACACGAATGTCTTTTACATGTTTTGTACTAAGGTTTGTAACTGAATTTAATCAATATTAAAGCTTGTTAGAGTTTTAATTTTGATATGTCAGATAATTGGTACTGTATATTACAGATTTTTCTTTTCCAAAGGATATCATCCAAATGATTTCAAAGGTAATTCTCTGTTCTTCACTTTTCTCCATGGCATTTCATTCCATTATTTTTGTATCTGTACAGAACAATACCTGTCTGTATTGCTTTTAAATGTGACACACAGTCAGTGTAGGTGTGTCTTTTGCAATTTCCTAAAATTGAGCTGCTACTGAATTGGCAAGGCAGGATCCAGCATGAGTCAAATACATAACAAAAGAAATTTCTTAGTCCAATAAGGTTCGTTTTAAAAAAGGTTTAGTGAAAATTCAGAGCAAAACAGTTCACACAAAAACAGAGAAAAAAAGTATTACACATAATAATAAATAATAATAATAAGTTACACTTATTGAGCGCCTTTCACAAACCCAAGGTCTCTTTACTTACAGAGTAAAAAAAAAAAAGTTTGTAGAAGAGGAAAGTTTTCAGTTGCGATTTAAAAGTGCAGAAACAGGAGCAATCTCGGAGAGACTGAGGAAGAGAGTTCCAGAATTAAGGGGCTATAACACTGAAGGACCTGCCTCCCAAGATGGAGAGTCTGGTGCATAGGACAGTAAGAAGATTACTGCTCGAGAACCTGAGAGAGCGACAAGGAGTGTAAGGAGCTAGTAGCTGAGTGAGGTAGAGGGGGGCAAGGTTATGTAGGGCTTTGAAGGTGAGAAGCAGAATTTTGAATTTAATCCTTGATGGAACCGGTAACCAGTGAAGCTGGGAAAGAACAGGGAAGATGTGAGCAAAACGCTTTGTGTGGGTGAGGACTCTAGCTGCAGAGTTCTGAATATACTGTAGCTTCTGTATAGATTTCTGGTTGAGAGGATAAATGACAAAATAAAGGAAAAAAGTTTCTTCTACAAACTTCTTGTTAACTTCAGTTACTTTCTATACTTAAAGGTTGCATTATTTATCTATGACAAATTTACATATATTTTACATATTCAGTACGTCCTATATGTGCTGCACATTCAATATGGTTTGTACAATTTTAGTTAGTACAATATGTTAGTACAATATGTTACAGGATATGGTTTGAAGACTTTTTGCCCTCCATGCTTTACCAACCACAAGGCATATCATAAACTGGGACTAATCTGTAGTCAGAGGGACAAGAAATAATTAGAATATTCAATTTCATAAGTTTAGCTTGTGGGAGATATAATAGAATCTCTTATAGACTATGAATTAATGTATAGGCAAATATGTTAACATAACTAAAAAAATACTTCTATCAATTTAACATAACCTTACTAAGTAACAAATGGCTCTTACAGTCAGGCTTTTGACATATAAAATTTAGCCTTGCTCAAGGTCAGAGTGATAAATCATAATCACACATCTGACTCAAATCTAACATCAAATTGAATTTAGTCTAAACATAACATCTTTTACCCACCTGAAATATACAGCAAAGCGCACCAGAAGGAAAGGAATCAATGAAGCTTTCTAATACCAACAGTATTATAATAGTTATGTAATTAAAAAATAATACATTTTGGTGATGTATTATTTGTAATTATTTTGTACCTTCCAACCTACTTGCCTGAGAAACGTTAAACATTTTTTTCTATTATTAAAACCGATATTTCATGATGAGCACACACAATGGGAAATAAGACCAAGTTAGATGGTGAGCCTACTTCTCATTGTTAATTGGTAGCTGGTTTATGAAAGCAAGAAGTATAAACAAGAAGAAACAAGAAACAGCCCTAAGACTAAAAGAAGCAATTAAGTGTGGTGAAGTAACTAAAATGAAGCACAAAAATATGACTAAGGAATATTTGCTTCAGAAGCAATAATTTCCTTTTAATTTAGAAACTGGATTGGAGCAACACAAACTTCAGTATTCCGACTAGAACTAGAGTCACACTTGTGACAATGTCTGTTTTGGAGCATTATTATTACAGAGACAAATTAGACTGATTCTGAGTAATTAGCAAGTAATCTTTCTTTTATCTCGAAATTACTTGAAAGCGCTGTTGCTGATCAACTTAATGCGTACTTGTCTAACAATAATTTT
This sequence comes from Erpetoichthys calabaricus, assembly GCF_900747795.2. Taxonomy (NCBI): domain Eukaryota; kingdom Metazoa; phylum Chordata; class Cladistia; order Polypteriformes; family Polypteridae; genus Erpetoichthys; species Erpetoichthys calabaricus. The sequence continues at coordinate 175,230,429 of NC_041394.2, forward strand.
TTTGCCAAATTTCAATCCAGCTTTTGGTCCCATCATTCCACAGAAACTGCTTTGATCAGAGTAATTAATGATCCTCTGATCACTGTTGATTCTAATTTGATGTCAGTGTTGCTGCTTCTTGACTGAAGTGCAGCTTTTGACAACGTAGACCATGGCATACTTTTTTTTTTTTTTTAATTTTATTGAATTTTTAAAAATCAAATAACACTCCATACACATAACTCGAGTTTTACAAAAAGAAAAAGAAAAGAAAAAAGAAAAAGGTATGAAACAAATCAAACCCCACCCCCACCATGGCATACTTTTAAGACACTTGGAGAAGAATATTGTATTTCATGGGACAGTATTTTCATGGTTTCATTTTTATTTATCAAATAGAACTCGATGTATAAGTTACAACAACACAATCTCTGAATTTTCTGAAGTGAAGTGTGGTGTACCCTAGGGATCAGTCCTTGGCCCTATGCTTTTTTTGATCCATATGCTTTGTAAATATGGATTTAATTTTCACTCTTATACTGACAATGTACAAATATAAACCTGTAAAGCCAAATGACCTTTTTCAACTCCTAAATTTAGAGGCATGCCTGTCAGACATTAAAAAATGACTGAATATCTATAAACTTTCTGCTCTTAAATGCTGATAATACAGAGTTATTTGTTGTTAAGCCGTCCAAATGGACACTTGTGTTAATATTGATGGCTGTAGTATTTCTGAAAGTTCAGCCATCAAAAATCTTCGAGTGAACTTTGATACTTGTCTTGAATTCCAGTCTCATATCAAGATTATTACCAAGACAGCATTTTTTCATCAAGTAATATTGGAAGAAACCAATCTATTCCATCTTTGCGTGATGCTGGAACATTAATACATGCATTTGTTTCTTCTAGACCTGATTTTTGTAATGCCCTTTACTCCAATCTTCCTAGTTGTGTTACTAGAAGTCTTCCACTTGTTCAGAATACTGCATCTTGACAAAAACAAAAAATAATTGAGCACATAACACCCATTTTAGCTTCTCTTTACTGGTTACCATTATAAGCAAGAGCTGATTTTAAAGTTCTTCTTTTAATGTATAAGCCTTGCACCACCTTACATACCACACACTCTCTTAATGCTGGTCTTTCCACCAGTTAAGAAAAAAATCAGTTGGTCACAGAGCATTTGCCTGCCTTACACCTTATCTTTTGAATGGCCATCCATAATGTGTAAGAGAAGCACACTCAGTCGATATTTTTAAATCAAGACTAAAAATGTACCTTTACTCACTTCATTACAACCTTCCTTAGAATTTAGCCAGGTCTGTCATCTCTGAAATATTCCTTAAATTATTTTTTTTTACTAATTGTTGATATACCTTAATGTTTAATGTATTAATGCCATTTTATTTAAAATTTTATTATGTTTTATTCCTTCAAAATTGTTATTATTGTTTTCTTTTATTTTCTGTTTTTATTTGCTTACTTTATATCTTGTCCCGGAGTTTGCATGTTCTCCCCATGTCTGTGTGGGTTTCCTCCCACAGTCCAAGGACATGCAGGTTAGGTGCATTGGCGATCCTAAATTGTCCCTAGTGTGTGCTTGGTGTGTGTGTGTGTGTGCCCTGCAGTGGGCTGGTGCCCTGCCCGGGATTTGTTCCTGCCATGCGCCCTGTGCTGGCTGGATTGGCTCCAGCAGATCCCCGTGACCCTGTGTAAGGATATAGCGGGTTGGACAATGACTGACTAATGATGACTGATATCTTGTAACATGTATTCTTCTTATTTGTATAGTGTATTGAAACCATACTACATGGTGATTCTGCACTTTAAATAAAGTTGATTGATTGAAGTGCTGTACATTTTGGTGTCTTATTAAAGATAAGGAAGTAGTTTCATAATCAGATAAAAATTGTGCTTGACTGCAGTACTGTTGCAAGCTATCCAGAAAAAAATGAGTATATTGCATGGTTTTTGCATTTTAGTGTAACTGCTGTGAAAGATAGAGGCCCTGTTGACCCCTTGAACCCTCAGACCATACGTCAGACACCAGATAAAAGTCCAATATGACTTTATTTTATAATAATAATGTGCACCAAGCACTCTACACTCCACTATACTCATATAATACACAATAAACCAATACAATAATCAATCCTCCACTCCCAGATGCATTGCCACCCTTCCACCCAGCTCAGCTCAACGCTCTGGTGTTTCACTGTCCTTTTTATAGTCCTTGACCTGGAAGCATTTCACCCTCTCTGTCCATGTGACCTGGAACACTTCCGGGTCAATTAAAAAATCCTTCTTTTCTTCACCCAGGAAGTTCCCTTTGTCCACGTGACTCTGATGTACTTCCTGGGCGTAAGGCAAATAGTCTCTGTGCCTCCCTGCAGCGTCCTCTAGCGGGCACCAAGGTATCCAACAGGGCTGAGAATAAAAACTACATTGTCCAGTATTCCCTGCTGGCATTCGGGGCACCTCCATGCTGCAGGAAGGGCTCCATATATGACATACCAGCCATATCCCACACTGCATTTTTTAATATATGCAACCTATCCACCCAAGAAGGCTCTATTGAAGGAAAAATGTAAATTAAATAAAACTAATGAGTAAAAAATAGGGACCCAAATAGGAAAATCCATTCTTCTTTTTCTCAGTGTTAAGACTGACAGAACCTTTAAAGTAAAAGGTAGATTTTTAATATTTAAATATTCATTCAAACTTGCATCACATCTCTATATAAATGTGAAATATTTATATTTAGCTGTAAATGTAAATGAAAAATTCAAAGAGAAATTGGCTGTACATGACTTATTCTAACCCTCAAAAGAGAGCTTTTAATTTTTCCTTCAAACATGTGATGGGATGTCTCGGCTCACACCACATGCAGCTTTTATTATTCTCTTGTCTCTAATGTTTAGCTTCCTTCTTCACACAAACACATTTTGACAACAAACCACTTCCCTATCTAATAAAAAGAGAATGACCTGTCAAGATCCATTTTAGCACTGGAATTGCAACCACCATTAAACCCGCAAAGAAAGGAGTCTTTTGCATAATAAGTACACCAAAGAGAATAATGACTTATACAAAGTTAAAAGTCAGGGCAATTTGCCAGTTTTATCTGCAGTTAAATGGGGGATGTCATCCATATCGCAGCTGGGACTCCCAGGAGTCGCACTCTTTTCAAGTTCACAATTCCAGAACAAATAATACAACTGATTGTCTGAGTAATTACCTTTTTGACAGATTTATCGGGACAGGCAACCCATTCCTTGCAAACAACCTTTCGGTGAGTCTGGGTGATGTCATTATCTTACTGACAGATAATGTGCTTTATAAGGCCTGTTTAGGAGATTTGCATACCAGCTGTCTGGTGCTATGCAGAGGTCAGTGTTGTTTTTCGCAAAACACTGAATAAGAAACTATGATTTTTGTTTTTTTAAGTGTCCTATAATTTTGCAAAATATGTCAGAGCCATCTATCTTCAAAATCCTCTGCACTCTTAAGAGACGGAAGCAAAGTGGGTAACATTCACAAAGGAGTTACATTAAAATGGCCATGTTTCAAGTGACAAACAGCTGCTGCATATATTACTGTGACTGCTGCATCTTATAGTTAGATTTAAGGCAGGAGAGATTTCAGTTTTCCATATGACTATTACATTCTCATTTCACAAAAAGATTTTTTGTGTACATTACTGTATGCATATGTTTAATTCTCTGCCTGCCAAAGAGGACAGTATAGGGGTGTTTGACATCATAAGGAATTGACTTTGAAAAGTCTGCCATTTACAGTCTAATATCCCAGCTCAGATTTGTTTGTGGGGAAAAAAAGATTAATTACAATGATCTGGATACAGCACATTGTCAGGGTTAGGATGTGTTAATTTACTTGTGCAGACCTCAGATAATAATATACTGTAGGGGCTGTCTTATAGAGTAAATCACACATTTTCTAAATGCAGCTGTCAGGCTTTACTGCCAGATGAGTGCATTTTTGCACTGTTTTTTTGTTTTTTTTGTTTTTAAAGTTCAATTTTTTAATTTCTCATTAGCCTTGGCCATGGGAGCCATTTTCTTCCCCTATAAAACATGACCTGCATAATAGTAAAATTGTCAACTATCATGGAATTGGCAGATTATTGCACCTTTGAATAAATAATTTGCATAGACAGATAAAAATGACTGTCTCAGTATAATAGACAGATATTTTTATATCTTATTTTTGAAATACTCTTTACTCAATCAAATAACATGACAAATATTAAACTTCACTATCTTCACTTGATATATAACTATATATTATAAAGAAAACTGTTTTCCTAACAAAATAAACCTATACATTCCACATATACACATACTTAAATATATAAATGTACTGTAAAGAGGAGACAAAGACAAAATGTTGGGGCACCAACCTGGTGATCCCATATAATTGAAATAAGAAAACAAGGAAAAACATGCAACAAGTTACAGATAATGTCTTTCAGATGGGAACTCCGAATTGAACTGACTAAAAATGGCTGAATTTGTGGCAGGTCCAGGAGGGCAAATAATGGAAGTGACGTCAGTGCTGGAACAGCCATCAATCTTCATTAGAAACAGCGCCAACCCTGATTTGGCGGTAATTACTGTGACCAAAACTTTTAAGCTGTCTCCCATGCGCACGGCAGTATTTACATATACATTTTTTCCCTTTTCTTCAACTGAATTTCATAAACCTCATATCATATCCCTACATATATAACTAATCATTACCACTTCTACCTCAGAACATGCCTCCCACTCCGCACATAAATTCAGATAATATTCAACCCATATATTAGTTACTTTACCAGTACATGCCATTACTTCACACATATATTCAAAAAACATTAATAATTTTCCTATATAAAGAGAAGATGCCCCCTTCCACTATGTCCTTTATTGCACCTACATTCTTAAAATGTTGCCAGTTTAAATATCAGCTCATCCCTTTCAATAGAATACAACACTTGTCCAAAAAGTGCAATCAAGATTTAGTTTGGTCCTATTGAGCTTATATTATATATAAGCAAGTGAAAAGTATTGATATGACATTAAATCTTGTTTTCCTTATTGTAAGAATTATTGACTGATCTAAAAATTTGCATTTACGATTATTTAGCTAACTTTATGTAAATTTTGCTTGCTCCATTGGCAGATTCTTTTGCTAAATAAAAGCAAAACAACCCCCATTAAAAGTTTTTTGTCTTGTTTTCGCATGTGCATTTTTTACAGTGTATCAGCTTCTTTTTTATATTATACACACACATACATTATATAACATCATTATCTATCTACATATAATTAGCATCTCCTTACCTGTCTACTTATCTCTCTATCTATTTCATATTGTGCCTTTGTGGCTATCTGTTTATTTATTTATTTACTGTGTCTATGATATGGCCAGACCTTTGCCATTCATCGACCCATTTATCCATTTCAGAGTGTCGTGTCTGTTTCTCTTAACTATATAATTTATACCATCACTGTTATTTGTTTTTGTTCTTTATTTCAGCCCTGCAAGTAGGCCCTCCAACCTGCAGGGAAAACTTAGGGGTTGGTGGCAGGATTGCTATAGCAGCCATCATAAAAAACCTCATACTGTTCCATTCCATCTGATCTAGTGTGGTGCTGAGGTTTCACCCGTTGCCTGGCTACACTTTGGTCCTAATATGGGATCCTGAGGTGCTTTGTCATGTGGTGGGTGTGGTAACGTGCTGTATCAGCACAAGTTCCTAACCTCCTCCTCCTCCTTCTCCTACCATACAATGAGACCCTGAGAACCTTCATTTAAAAGCAAATATAAAACACTGCATCACCCAATATAACCCATCTCATAAAACAAGCTAAAATGATTTTTGAACAGTCTTAATAATTAAAACTAGAAGACCAGCACCCCTTAACCTATGCCAGAACATGGAGGCCACTAAGCTTTTGATGATTAGCACCAGCCTTGAAATGAGATTTCCCTTTTAACGTATCTCCACCAGTTTAATCTGACTTGAACCCTGTCAACCCACTCAGCCCAATTCCTCAGCTATCCTATCCTACCCTAAATAAACTCCTAAATTACTAAAGAGCTTCCTGTACCATTTAAGGCCTCCAGGAAAATCAGTAGTGTTGGTAGTCTTCCAGTTACCAACCAGGAATGCATCGTTTTTTGTCTAGTTTACTTTTGCAGATGAAATCTACTCAAAATTATACAGACAATGTTAAAAGGTACTTATGATCTACCCTGTGTCGCAGGTGGCTGGGTGCGGCCCTGCAATCAGCCACCTATTTAACACTAGAATTACCAGAGCCTACGAAAAAACTCGTAAATCCATCCCACCTTAAATCGCGTCTTAAATCCGTTTGCACCTCTCCGACAGAGTCCTTTGTCATCTAAATGTGCTGATAAACAAAAACTACTAGCAGCCAGCTATTCCATCCCCCCACCGACTTAGAATGAACTTCTCTCCTAGCTCAAGCCTTGCCTTGATTTGATTACCTGGGATTGAAGTGGAGTTTTACAGTGGAAATAATTCTAGCGTTATTTGGAATACACGCATTTCATGTGTGTTCCATTTCTATAGTAGGCTGTGCAAACACATTTTTAAAACAGAAACGTTTTTCATATTCTAATAGTAAATGACAAAATGTAGGCATAAACTATATAACGTATGAAGCCTGAAGTCCATATATCAAAGAAACACTTTCACAAAAGGTACAAATAAGAGAACACGTGCGCTTTTCTTCAAAAATATAACTGCACAAAAAAAAAAGCCGCGTTAGCATGCCACATTGACACTCTTACTACTACTGCCGCGGTGGCGTAATGGTATCAACTCCTGACTGGGAATCAGAGGGTGGCGAGTTCGATCCCGCACAGCTCCACTTCGAGAAGTAACCTGCTCTTATTCTTACAATTTTAGAATAACAACATAAATTTCATTTCAGTCTGTAACAGCTGGTGTAACTTATGATACTGGTAAAGGTTAGCTTTTTTTTTTTTTTTTTTAATTCACTTTTCATTCTCGCAGTCGATGCATACTAACACCGCCCCCCCCCCCCCCCCCAAAAGGGTTCTGACACATAAACGCTGGTGAAGCTGCCTTCTTCATAGCTCACATAAAATTTTCACACCTGATCTGACGCTGTTCGTTTTCAAATAATATTGCATTAGTGCGATGAAGTTTTCACATATATTGTCTCTTTCAGGTGTGTAATAGAAACCACAGCATAGAGAGAAGTGAGTACATTGCTTCTTACAGGAAAAGGTGATGGAAAAAGTGCATTGGTACGAGAATGCAGTCACGAGTATTCTGCAGTCTTTATGTGAAAACAGCATAAATAATGTGAAATCATTCTCTCCTCTGCATGTCCTGGAGTACAAAAGAAACAGCATACAGCAACATGTGGGGACTGGCAGGAACACTCAACAACACGGAATAAAAAGAAAATCAAGTGACGGTGAGATACGAAGGAAGGCAGCTTCGCCAGCGTTTATGTGTCAGAACCCTTTTGGGGGGGGGTGGCGTTAGTATGCATTGACTGCGAGAATGAAAAGTGAATTAAAAAAAAAAAAAAAAAGCTAACCTTTACCAGTATCATAAGTTACACCAGCTGTTACAGACTGAAATGAAATTTATGTTGTTATTCTAAAATTGTAAGAATAAGAGCAGGTTACTTCTCGAAGTGGAGCCGTGCGGGATCGAACTCGCCACCCTCTGATTCCCAGTTAGGAGCTGATACCATTACGCCACCGCGGCAGTAGTAGTAAGAGTGTCAATGTGGCATGCTAACGCGGCTTTTTTTTTTGTGCAGTTATATTTTTGAAGAAAAGTGCACGTGTTCTCTTATTTGTACCTTTTGTGAAAGTGTTTCTTTGATATATGGACTTCAGGCTTCATACGTTATATAGTTTATGCCTACATTTTGTCATTTACTATTAGAATATGAAAAACGTTTCTGTTTTAAAAATGTGTTTGCACAGCCTACTATAGAAATGGAACACACATGAAATGCGTGTATTCCAAATAACGCTAGAATTATTTCCACTGTAAAACTTCACTTCAATCCCAGGTAATCAAATCAAGGCAAGGCTTGAGCTAGGAGAGAAATTCATTCTAAGTCGGTGGGGGAATGGAATAGCTGGCTGCTAGTAGTTTTTGTTTATCAGCACATTTAGATGACAAAGGACTCTGGCGGAGAGGTGCAAACGGATTTAAGACGCGATTTAAGGTGGGACGGATTTACGAGTTTTTTCGTAGGCTCTGGTAATTCTAGTGTTAAAGAGCTGCCGCCCTGCAATCAAGGCTGGAGTTGGGTAGGAGGTGGACAAGGCCGGTGCAGAGGGGCGAGGAGAGGCCCTGTGTGTTGTGTGGAGAGGAAGAGAAGGCTGAAGGAGCCAGGATTGTGAAGAGACTGTGGGGGATTTGGTGTGGTGCACTTAAGGACTTTGTATATAGTAGGGAATTGTAAAATAAACGTGTGGTGATGGCTGTGAACGTGTCTGCCTGTCTGTGTCCGGGACGCACCCTTTCACAGTGGCATAGTCGGCAGGGTGCTCCACCTGGGTCAAGGTAGGGACCTGCATTCATGGAAAAGTTTGTGAAAGGCCCGGCACAGCAGGCAAGCTCACCCACGTGCCGCAGGGGCGGCGTGCACCCAACCCCGCAGGGAAACGCTGTATCGCGGACCAGTGGAGGTCTGTGGTGGGACTTTGTGTTTCAGGGTCGGCTTACTGACGCGGTGGCCAAGAAGGAGGCTGCCGAGAAGGAGAGGCTGCAGCTCAGCTGGGGAAGCCGCAGCAGCAGCAGAGCTGCCCGGAGAATCGCTCTTCAGTGAGAGAGGAGAGCGAGATGGCCGACCAGAAGTCCCTCCTCCTAACAGGCACGGGATTGGACAGCGTGTCCTGTTCTCTCGCCAGTTATTGGTCGGAGGCGAGAGCAGGGAATGTCCGTCCCGTGCTTCAAAGAAACCCGAGTGGGCTGCAGGGAAGCGCCCATAGAGAGTAGTCGGTAAGTGGAACTACTGGCAAGGTAAGCCCACTGCCGGCTGCTTCTCTCTCCTTGGCGGCGATTTTACAGGAGCTGCAAAAACAGCTGCGCCTTGTGCTGTCGCTGCCGGCCGAGCGATGTGCCCTCCGGGCGGAGACGCTGGAGTCAGGAGGGATGGCAGTGGCGTCAGATCGAGAGCCGCAGGCAAGAGAGGATCGGTGCGCTGCAGGAGCTCCTGGACGGAAAGGCACAGCGGGGAAGGTAAGGGAGACTGACCCCGTGAAGCTCCGGATGCCAGCGGGGCTGGGTCTTGCCCTCTTACAATGGGCAGATCCGAACCGTCGCAGCGTCCCAAAGTAAACGGAGGAAGCGGCTTGGGGAAGCCAGTTCCTCCAATATGGGAGGACGTGCTGCGGAGTGCGCACGTGCTTCAAAGGGCCGTCCTCTGCGGATGCAGAGGAGAAACCCGTAGCTGGAGAGGTGGAAACGGAGCATGATCCCACTGGTGGTCCCGTGGCGGGAAGCACGGACTGCTCGGGCTGGGAGGCTGAAAAAGAGAGCATTGGGGTGCCGATCGGAGCGGAGAGCGTTGGCCCAACTGAGAAGACGAGCCGAGGGGCTGCGTCAGGGCAACGTCCCTGCCCCTTGTTTTTCTGTTTTCTTTGCAGGATCGGGCCCTAGGCTACAGTGTCGGCTTGCCGCTGAGGGGTTCTCATCCTCGCGGAACGGTCCGCTGGTCCCTGGAGGTCTCAGCTAGCGGGGGAATCACGTCGCAGATGGCTGGGTGCGGCCCGCAATCAGCCACCTATTTAAGGAGCCGCCGCCCTGCAATCAAGGCTGGAGTCGGGTAGGAGGTGGACAAGGCCGGTGCAGAGGGGCAAGGAGAGGCCCTGTGTGTTGTGTGGAGAGGAAGAGAAGGCTAAAGGAGCCAGGATTATGAAGAGACTGTGGGGGATTTGGTGTGGTGCACTTAAGGACTTTGTATATAGTAGGGAATTGTAAAATAAACGTGTGGTGATGGCCTGTCTGTGTCCGGGATGCACCCTTTCACACCTGTCAAAATCCTTTTCCTAGTCTAATGATATCAACCCAGTCTTGAATCCAGATAATATTTCAGCAGCTTTGATCATATCATGAACCAAAAGCACAATTATCAAAAACTGAGCAGTTAGTCACACAGTAAGTCTTCTCCTGTTCCACAACAAGACCTATGATGTGTCTTAAATGATAGGCCAGGTCTTTATATAGAATTTTGTAATCAGCACAGAAGGCTCACTGGAAGGCAGTTTTTAATTTCTGTGAGGTTATCCTTTTTAAGAGTAAGAGTGGTCAAAACTCCATGACATAAGAGTGGAAGTACATTAACTTGCAGGGTTTCACGAAACACTTCCAGTAAATTGACACCAATTTGAGACCAAAGGGCTTTGAAAACTCCACCAGTAAGCCATTGATCCCAGATGATTTTCTAGTCTTGAGACCATTCAGTGCTACTATCAACTAATCCATAGTGAGGCTGCTTTCTAGAAGGTCTTTATCACTGGCATTAATTTGTGGTAAGTCCTCAAGAAAGCACGATTGCTCTGAGGAATCCTCAGTGGTTTCCATAAAAAACAGCTATTGCTAGAATTACAAAGCTAAAAGTCAAATACTGTAGCATAAAATAGCTAAAACTCTCCTTTCTTTCCTTTGCCATTTTTCATGAAGTGAATGACTTTGCTATAACATTTCTTTCCTTTACAATCCAAAAAAGAACTAAGTGTCTGTAACTTACCTGTCAATCAGGTCCATCAGATTTTATTTTTGTTTAAAGAAATAAAGTCTGCTGTCAAACTTTGTGCTCAGGGCTTAATTGAGTTCTGGAATTTCTCTTCCCAACTCTTCCACCACTGTGTTCACCCTAGTCTTGATTTGTTTAGTATATGGTTGCCAAAATACTTTTATTTGATTTTTAGATACAATGTCCCTCCATTGACGTATTGATGAAAAATTCTGTTTTGTTTGGACCTGTCAGGCTCCAGAAATACTCAAAGACTTTAATAAAGTGGAAATCTTTCAGCAGCCTGGCATTAAAGCGCCTTTAGGATTTTAAGGAACATACAGTAAATAAAGAAAAACTGGCCAGATAGATACAACAGTAAGCAATGGGATTTCTGTGATGCGTACAAATGTAAAACCTGTCAAGCCGGGCCATTAACAAGAGCCCTGTAGAGCTGTTCACCCTTCTGTACTGCCTGGCACCAAGATGCAGAACTCTCCAAATATCAGTAAGGGCGTTTGCGCCCTGCCCAGGATTGGTTCTCTGCCTTGCGCCCTGTGTTGGCTGGGATTGGCTCCAGCAGACCCCCGTGACCCTGTGTTCGGATTCAGTGGGTTGGAAAATGGATGGATGGATGAAACAGTTAATCCCTTTTCACATCATCTCTGCCACCAATTAATATTTAAAGTTCCAAGAAAAGTAAAAGGAATTATAAAAGGAGGAATAGGAGCAGTCAGAATCAACAAAACTATAGAAAAAGATACTGCTAAGATAGTGTTCAGCAGCACTATGCCCTGTTTGCCCTCCACAAACTCCAGAAGGTGGAGGATGCTTTCCGTACAATAACCCCCATGGGAACTCATGTGAGATACCAAAATCGCTCCTGACCAAATAGTCTGATTCACTCTTATATTCATCTTCATCACACTGCCCAATGTGCTCTGCAGACCAGTGGCAGCAGTAACTGAACTTTCAGACTTATTACATTTTTAAAGCCACTCCACTGCTAACAAGTTTATCTTTTCGTTTTCTAGTTGTTGGGCTGTTCATTACTTTACTCTTGAATCAGCACTTTCTCCCGATCACTCGTGCCTTCAGTTTTGCTTTCATGTAACCACTGCATGTCGAGGCTCTCCTCAGCCCCCCTCTGCAGATATGCACCATCACGTGCGATTGTGCTTGTATCAGGAGCAGCAGCACTTTTTAAACCCTTGCCACATTACTGGAAGCATATCCTCCTTTTCATCTTTCGCCAAATCTTTCTTATTTTACCTGTCCTTGGACATTCTTCCAGCTGTAGCTTTTTAACCCAATTCAAGGTTAACAGTCTGGACTGTTTTGTCAACAAGTTCAGCAACCACCATGGCTTTCTCATTGGTTTCATGTTCAGATGTTGTTAAAACATGTCCATCTGTTACCATATATCCCTGGTTATTAGTCAGTGGTTTAGAATCCACCTCTAAGTCTTCCTCCATGTCAGAAACTCTAAGCATAGACTTGTCCACATCCTCTATGTCTTGCATTAAGAGCTCCCAATCCTCCCCAGATACCACCGGTACATTGGTGTTATCTGCCAACTTAGCACACATACATTTGCTGGGCTTATGTCCTACTTGGCCACATTTAAAACATTTAATTGACTATGAAGAGACAAAGACTACATAATCACACATGTCTACTTGAAAACTTAGGGCAACATAAAGTTCTCAGTGAACATTATCTATATTACTAAACCACAGTTTTAATTTATGCACGGACGCATCGAAACGCATACGCACTGCGCCGCGGCGCCCCAGAGTCAGTAGGTGGCGCCCAAACACCACAACCCACAGTCAAATGCAGCGGCCTCCCAGAGTCAGTAGTATGTATGTGCCAGCAGTCTGTGTGGCATGTTTGAATCACATAGCGGACTTTACCATGCCTACGACCTGTGAACTAAACCTGAGGTAAAGCGTGCACGCCAGGTTCTACAGCCGCCCGGACGCGACCGCCCACACCACCGCATATACGACGACACAGTCATAAAAAAACAAAAACGAGACTGCATGAAGAAAGACAATAACAAGCGCGTTGAAATGAACTGTCCCAGGACGCACCCACCCTCCATGATATTTCATCACGCAGCGGCTTCCCACCTAGGCGCATATGTACTGCACCGTGGCGCACGCCCCAGAGTCAAACGCAGAGTCAGTAGGTGGCGCCCACATAACACAACCTGTACACTACACTTGCTCTAATCCACTGTGCCAGTAATATATGATATGTCATACATCCAAATATCGGACGGAACAGAAACTGATTGCCATTATTGGAATTACGATTCTCTAGAGAATCGCGGGCTTACTTGTTCAATAAAATGTATACTGTAAGAGTAGCGCTATATTGTGCTGACTCGGCACAGACTGGACACAGGAGGCACGTGTAAAATAAACAAATACTTTTTATTTTCTTCGTCTGTGGGCACACATCTTCCCCGTGACCCCGTGGCTCCTTTTATAGTTCACCCAGAAGTGCTCCAGGTGCTTGATCACCAAGTTCCGGCTGCACATTTGGGTGTGATGAATATGCTGCCCACACGGTCTCAGGAGTCCCAAACACAGCTCCCCCTGGCGGTGCCTGCAGGACCCAACAGGGCTGCACCCAACTCCAATTCCCAGGGAGCCCTGTGGGAACCCGAGGCACTGCTCCACCCTAGGGGGTCAGCCATCTAGCGTCCAGGGGGAGGTATTGCAGTCTCCAGGGCTGCTCCCCCTGAATATAGTGTGCAGGGGCGTCCTGGCTGGGCATCGACGCCAGCCGCTTTCCACAACACTTATCTCTTGAACGACATGACAAGCTTCAGCTCAGGAGACTTGCATCCTAATGGGATCATCATTATTTCAGACACAAATACCTATGAAGTTCATTTATAAAATTGTTATTTTTTTAGAAATTAAGTTACGTTTGAAATGATACCTGTTTTAGTGGGAGTTAAAAAAGCGCAACACTGACACAAGCGTCCCATTCAAAATCAGCCCCACCAGCAACCAATTCATTGACAAATGTTTCTTCTATAAAGAAAATGACTGTCTGTTCATCCTAGAGGCAGATCATACATTCCTACAGCCCACTCTTTTAGCAACCTCAACTACACACACCTCAACAGAGACCATCAGATCAACTACTACTGTTATTAAGTTTTTTTTGAAGGATTTTCAAAGCAGGTGCAGCTCGAGAGGCATTCTAAATGACTCAATAATGCATTTTTTGCTTGTTGATGTTTTTATGTGCCTTCTGGTCATGGCAATAAAATACAATTGAAAAAAGTCCTGTGAATTTTTTTTTGTTCTGATTATTTATCCCAGACTTTTGCTGTTTTAAGAACTTACACTCAACTGACCCAAATTTGTTTGCAAGGCAATATGAAAAGGCTGTCTTAATGTATGGGCACAAAGTGCACTGGTTTGGGGCCCACGATGTTTCTGATGCTTATGTACATTTCTGTTTGCTATCAAAACAGGGGCCCCAGAGCACTACTTTGCCTGGAGGCCTATGATGCTTTTAAGAAAGCCCTGTGAAAAGTCATAGCCAAATAACTAGATCTTGCCATACACAAAATAACTACACAATGTGGCAAATGCCTTGAATTACGATTATGATTTCTTACTTGTTATTAAAGTTTCTCTACATATTTTAATACTATCTCACTTTTTTCTTTTAGTATTGTGCCTTTCACCCCTTGTCTTCCTATATAATTGTGTATACTGTATTTCTGTAAAGAGAACAACTAGCTATTCAGGGCCAAGCTTTGAAACCACCACCCACTTGTTATTTTTTAAAATCTTGTTCCTTCTGGTGGCCATTTTGTATGTTGGTTGTTCCATTTACCAGGGTAACGTTACCCATCGTTTTGGGTGTCATCAAAGTTCATAACCCATAACAGCTGCCCATTTTGCCATGTCTTTATCCGAGCTGTGGATAAAAAAAAAACCCTTTGCTTACCCTATCTCCATTATTCTTTACTTTCGGTATTAATCTCTTGGGTTCCTGACTCTTGTGACCTCATGTTTCATATTGCTTTGTAGTTTCGATCTCCGGTTTTTGATCCTTTTCTGTTTCACCTCTTTCCCCTGATTTGCCCTTAAAAAGTCTTGTCAGCTTTCCAATATTATTGCACTCAGTTAATATTCGACACAAAAGTTAATAGCTCTCAAAATGCAAATTATTTAATTAAGCAGATTTATTTAGCATACCAATAATTACAACAATAATAATAAATATAATTTAAAAACTACATAAGAAACAACAAATATACTTGTCCTTAAAGGGCAAATGCCATATTCAAAAATTTAATAAAGAATAAGCACACCATTAACAGAAGTCAATGTAACACAAAAACTGTAAAGAGGCAAATTAAAATCTCTTGTTATTAAACATTAATAGAAGGGCCGGAGGGAAGATAAACTGCAATAACTAAATGCCTCAGCAACAAGCGGGGGTTGGCACAGCCCTTTTATTAGCCATAAGGTGACTTGCATAATTAGCAGCCCAGCAGAGAGATTAACATTAACTAACAGCACTGGCCCCTTAGGCTTATTTTTTTTGTTGAAACAGTGTGCAAGCAGGTGGAACCATGCTTAAAAGCAATGTATTCATCTCACTGAAGGAAAAGTGCCGACTTATCATCTTACCAGACATGTTTATTGTTAGTAAAAGAGGATCACAAAAGAGAATTTCAAAGGCTTAAACTGCAGTACAGCATAATATTCAACCAAACAGAGATCGACTTGGACAAAGAAACACAGAAACACAAAGTGTGCCCATCCTTATGTTTCTGTGTGTGCCAGTGGAAAACCTCTCTGCTTATTCTAAGGCGTGAAAACTACACAACAAAGCATCTCCTCCATCCAATTAGACAACAGCTTCCAAACAAACCTGAGTGTCATTACCTTATAAATTACATTTTGTAAATCAGTATTGCTTGTAACTATGTAGTTAGGATACAGCCAATGAATGTATTACCATATGTATTTATGGGTTATATCCAAGTTAAAAGTAAAACCCCATGTGACAGGTAAATCCTTGGTTTTTCTAAGGTTTTTTCCACCTAAGTTTAATATGAAAACTATCAACCTTGTATTAATTCATAACAACTACTGGCACTCAGTCTTGCAGCCACTTCATACAACGTGTGAAATATACATCATCTCAGTTAATTGTTTATAGTTAATTTCTGCCCTGTTTTCCATGTATTTTAGGGGTTTTCTTAATCTCGAGAATTCATTTTATTTTTCATTTTTATTTTTCCTTTGATTTTGTTTTATTAAGCTTAAAAATATTTCACATTATTTTGTGTCACTGTTTTTGTTTTTAATGGGAGTCTTGTTTGCCATTTTTATTTACAGTTTTTATGCTCGCTGCTATCACAGGACAAATGTAAATGAATGACATGCCACATCATCGTCAAAACAATATAAAGGTCAATGTTGTGCATTTTTAGGTTTTTCAAGATTTTGCTTGTTATGATTTAAGAATGTCCAAAATTGTGGATATTGCAATTTAAGAACCAAATTTCCTTGGTCATTGATTGATTTTTACATGAACTAGCAATGTACAGTACATTAGACTATGAGTTTTGCTTAGCATTGTGGGATTTTGCCAAACAAGTTTTCTTTAATCTAATGGTTTGACCGAATTATGAATTTGGATTATAATTTGGAATTTCAGTCTTACTAGTTTTGACCTCTTGCCTATTTTTTAAATTATATTTGAAGAAAATATCATTGCGTACGATCAAGTCAAACTTATACAACCAATTAATTAAATGAAGAAACTTAAAAGAGAAAGCAGGAACAAAAATAGACAAAACCTAACAAAACAGAACTCCCACCTACCTCTTACCTGTTCTTAAGGCTTTTCTTCACCTGCTGATCCTCTGCTAGTACACTAACAGAGGAGCTTTTAGGGATGGAGCAAGTGCATATACTATACAGTAAGTTACGAAGAAAAACAAAATCACTGTGTTCAAGCATGGAGGTACTGAAAAACGTATAAACTGGAGAAAAGTTTATTATTTAAGTGGCCAAAAGACCAAGAATTTTGCAAAAACATTTACAGCCAGTCCAGAAAGAATAATGGTTATTTGGGAAATTCTTTAGACAATGAATTAAGAAGAGATGAGTATAATTCATAAGTTTATGCCCCTTTATATAATAACAGAGAAAGTTATTTACTGAAAAATAGTCTACTGCCACATCCAAACCACACACAGAGAAAGTGAAGATTGATTTGTATACACCCTCACTAATTTACAAACGTTGTTCCATAAATTGTAATGCATATCTCTTTATAGTTCTGGCACCCTGGCTTGCAGGTGAGAGAGAGAGAGAGAGACAGGATATCCCACAATATATTAAGAAACTAAAGCCAAAAAACATAATAAAAAAAGATATCATACTCTGGCTCAAAAAATAGTTTCACAGAAAAAGCTAATATAATCTGAGAAACTTTGATTATGCCGTTTGCTGCCAAGAATATAACGGAATTAGAAGGGAAGAAACCCAAAGAACTGCAAACCATACTGATTTCTAAAGACACTGTGAAAGGCTGCATCTCATCCATGACTGAGGATATTACAGTTCAATGCACAGCATGAGTGTGAGAATGACTTTGCTGTTCAACTGGGTGAGTCTACAAAAATGCTCCTTCAATTCACATTCACAAGATTAGAGAGGATTTTTTTGTTTTTCAAAGAGCTTAAGAAGAAATACAATGGCAAATGATATTTTAGAAATAACTGATAATTTCATGTGTACCAATTGAATGAACAAAGCCAACTCCATTGGAGCATGCACAGTAAGCATGGATACTCTGATGCACTGCAAACAATAAAAGCTGTTGCTTCTCATGTTGTTGCAAGCTGTTGTTTTTTGCACAATAAGCCAGGGCTTCACTAAATTGTAGACACTAAGGTGGTCATTATGTATTTTTATTTATTTAAAGAATAAAAAGGCACATTCAAATCAAGATAAAATAGCAAATACAATAATATATACACTACTCTGCCTCCACTCAACTCAGAGAGCCCCATCCAAAATAGTTTTTCATATGGAATAAAACAGAAAATAAAATTGAAAGGTTTGGCACAGGTTCAGCTTACTTATTGTAAGAGCCAATCTGAGAAAGCTAAAGTTTGATGTTAAATTCATATGTTTGTTAAATTTTAATAATAGAATAACAGGGTCTGGTAGCTACCTAGAATTTGGTGCAGCCTTTTACCCCCCTGTAAGTTAACATGAGATGGAACATTCTTAGCTATATCTGTAGAACATAGAGTTAATTAAGCCCATTAGGAAATACTGTAGTCCTACTGCTAGCATGGGCTATTAGTTCACACAAAAATAGAAAAAAGATTGATGTTAAAGAAAAGGAAAGTTCTATTTAAAGCTTATATATCTTGTTTCATTTCTCTAAGTTTTGTAATACAATCGCACTTGAGGCATGCTAAGCACGTAAGCATGTTAAACAGGGTCAGAAAACTATATGCCATTGCATATTTGCAACATAACTGTTTTGCTTTGATGTTTTACTAAAACTTTTAACAAAGATATTTTGTCTGTGGAATTATTTGAATAAACATCACACTGGTGCTTGAATCATCCTATGAAGCAAACTAAAAGCTGCAGAACTTAGGTAATTTTGGACAAATGCAGCTAGACTGCAATGATGTTAGTTAATTATTGCCAAATTTTAGAAAAAAACAGATTATCATTAAAAGTATAAGATTTTTGCCAATATGAGATAAAATAGAACCTTACTTTCTCAACAAATCGGTGAAGGTTGATTAGGATTGTTCTATTTTATTCGTATTTTCCCTGACTTCTCACCATTAACAGCAGCAAAACGCACAGCCTACTTTAACATTAAAAAGTTGCTACAGGAAGCCAATATCAAATACAGACTCTTGTATCCTGCCAAACTGAAAGTGGAAGTTGAAGACCAATATTATGTATTTTCAAGCAAGGAGGAAGCTGAAAAGGAACTAAAGAAGCTGTTTCCGACACTCTTTTGAAAGTTAATAAGGAGCCGTATTCTGTCAAGGCATGGGAAGAACCTATCATCTGCCGTCGGATCCACTTTTAAAGAGACTGGTATACAATTATAGATGTGGGTGTGGAAGTGTGGAAGTAATTAAAGTATGTTTTTTTTTTTTTTTTTACTACCTTAAAGTAGACTGTCATTCATTCCCAGGGTTCATTCTTTTATTATCTTAATATCTTAAAATTGCTGAAGATTTTAAGCTTAAAGACTGTTAATGATTATATGTGGGGAGGCAAAATGGGGGGGGGGGGGGGGGATAAAGGGGGGAGAGAAGGAGAGCAGGCTATATCTAATCTATTCTTCTAATTCTTATAACTATAAATATCAATGCAACAATAGGCTAAAATGCAATAACCCATGGGGAATTTTGAAATTAAGATTAAAACTGCCTCACTACCAGTTAAGACTATAAAATGACATTAAAAACTTACAATCAATGTCTCCATGATGGGACAGTTAACTTTGTGAGCTGAAATGCTAAAGGCCTGAATCACGAATTAAAGAGAAAGAAAGTGTGCTCTCACCTAACAGGCTTAAACGCTAAAATTGTATTTTTAC
The DNA here is from genome assembly GCF_900747795.2 of Erpetoichthys calabaricus. Lineage (NCBI taxonomy): Eukaryota > Metazoa > Chordata > Cladistia > Polypteriformes > Polypteridae > Erpetoichthys > Erpetoichthys calabaricus. Next base: position 175,249,811 of record NC_041394.2, read on the forward strand.
AGGACACCCACTTACTAAGCAAGGATCAGTTCAGACTACAAAAAGACTGGACTGGCCAAATGTTCCATTCTAGCTTTATAAAGAAAACTAGAGGGGTGGGAATTCTCATACACAGAACAGTTCTATTTGTAGTATCAGATGTAGTATCGGACCCTGAAGGGAGATATGTGATTGTCATGGGCAACATATTTAACAGTAAAATGATTTTGACAAATGTTTATGCACCCAATGTCGATGATAAGGAATTCATGCAAAATCTATTTGCATTCATTCCCAATGTGAACACTCATAAAATTATAATGGCTAGGGACTTTAATTGTGTTTTAAATCCACTCTTAGATAGGACTCCTGTGACAGGGGGTACGACATCTAACACTGCAAAGACAATTACACAGTTTTTAACTGAGCACAACTTATCAGACCCCTGGAGGTTTCTTAACCCAAACTCAAGATCATATTCGTTCTACTCACCAGTGCATCATAGCTACTCAAGAATTGATTATTTTTTTATAGATAATAATTTCCTGCCTACGATTAAATCGTGCAAATACGACACAATTGTTATGTCCAACCATGCCCCTCTAGTCTTGGAGCTAAAATCATTAAGCCCCTCACACTCACCTCGTAGATGGCGTCTTAACCCTCTTCTATTAGCAGACGAGAACTGCACAGAATTTATATCCAAACAAATCAGCTTCTTCCTAGAGACAAACACGCCCACAGAGGTTTCTGCAGGAACACTCTGGGAAACTCTAAAGGCCTTCTTAAGAGGACAGATTATTTCATATATTTCCCACAGAAATAATTAGAAACCAAGAAAGTGTCAGAGCTAAGAAGCGAAATTACTAGAATAGATGAAGAACAAGCCAGGCATTCAAGTGACGCTCTTCACAGGAAAAGGCAGGCCCTGCATACAGAACTCAACATCTTAACTTATTTATAAGTCAAGACATTATTACTATGAAAATGGAGAAAAAGCTAATAAGCTTTTAGCTCAACAAATTCACAAACAAGAAGTTCACAATGCAATACCAGTAATCACCAACACGAATGGAGAAGAAATCATTGACCATAAAAATATAATGCACACATTTAGAGATTATTATAAATCCTTATATTCTACTGAGTTCAAAGAAGACAACACACAATCTAATGCATTTATGGATACATTGCAGACACCACAAATAGATGCTTTAAGTGCTGAGGAACTGGATAAACCTCTGACGCTAATAGAATTACTAGATGCTATAAAGTCACTTCAAAGCGGGAAATCAGCAGGCCCTGATGTTTACCCCGTAGAATTTTATAAGAAATTCTCCACTCAGCTAGCTCCCCTTTTATTGGCAACATTTACAGAAGCTAGAGACAACCAAATACTACCTCAAACATTTCGTCAAGCATTAATCACCGTCTTTCCTAAACAAAATAAGGACTTGTTACAATGTGCATCATACAGACCAATTTCACTCCTGAATAATGATGTTAAGATACTCTCAAAAATTCTAGCTAGAAGGATGGTGAAAGTGCTGCCCTTGATAATATCACAGGATCAAACTGGATTTATTAAAGGCTGACACCTATCTTCCAATCTCCGGCGCTTGTTTAATGTTATATATTCACCAGCAAAATCAAACACCCCAGAGATATTACTATCATTAGACGCAGAAAAAGCATTTGATATGATTGAATGGAACTACCTTTTCACTGCATTGGAGAAATTTGGGTTTGGCCCGAATATTTGTGCATGGATCAAACTATTGTATACCAATCCAGTACTAATACCAATCCTTTGTATTAACAAGATTTGTTCAGACTACTTTAAGCTAGAACGTGGTACCAGACAAGGATGTCCCTTGTCACCACTGCTGTTTGCAATCGCCATTGAACCACTGGCGGTTCACTGTCGAAATTCTTATCAGATAAAGGGGATTATGAGAGAAGGACTGGAACAGAAAATTTCTCTATATGCAGATGATATGGTTTTATATATATATCAGACCCAGAAAACACTGTGCCTGCAGTTTTAACAGCACTCACAGAATTTCAAAAGATATCTGGTCTTAGAATTAATCTGAATAAAAGTATACTCTTTCCAGTGAATTCACAAGCATATAATATTAGATTGGACACCCTACCTTTTACCATAGCAGATCAGTTTAAATACCTAGGGGTAAATATCCCAAGTAAACATAAAGCTCTTTATCAACAAAATTTTGCCGTCTGTATGGAAAAAATTAAGCAAGACTTGCCTAGATGGTCAACCCTTCATCTCACTCTAGCCAGAAGAATTAACGTTGTTAAGATGAATATCCTTCCTAAACTTCTTTTTTTATTTCAAAACATTCCAATATATATCAATAAATCGTTTTTTAAGCAATTAGATTCAACAATAACCTCATTCATTTGGAACTCAAAACACCCACGTATCCGAAGAGCGACCCTACAAAGACCTCAGGCAGAAGGTGGCATGGCTTTACCTAATTTTCAGTTTTATTACTGGGCAGCAAACATACAAGCCATAAAAACCTGGACACAAAAAAATGAACATACACAGGCTTGGTTCGCAATAGAAGTAAAATCCTGTAGTACTTCTTTATACTCCCTGCTCTCCAATAAATGCAAGGTATCGCAAATATACTAATAACCCAATTCTGCTTTACTCACTCGGAATATGGAACCAACTTTGAAAGCATTTTAAGATGGAAAATCTTCTATCAGTGGCACCTCTGCAAGAGAACCACCTCTTTCAACCCTTGCAAACATATCCAGTTTTTAATACCTGGAAAAGTTTTGGGATTAAAATGCTCAGGGATCTTTATATAGACAACATATTTGCACCTTTTGAACAATTACGTTCCAAATTCAACCTCCCAGCTACACATTTCTTTCACTATCTTCAAATTAGAAATTTTGTTAAATAGAAACTGCCCGATTTTCCTCACCTCGTACCCTCCACCATGCTGGAAAAAATACTGCTCAATTTCGAGGAATTAAACACCATTTCCGCATTATATAAAATCTTATTAGAGTCCCTACCTTTCAAAGGCCCAAGAGGACATTGGGAAGAAGATCTCTTAATCAATATATCAGAAAAGGAGTGGAAGGCAGTAAAGCAGAGAATTCACTCGAGCTCCATATGCGCAAAGCATAGAATTATTCAGCTAAAAATTATATATCTAGCTCATCTGTCTTGCTTAAAACTGTCCAAAATGTTTCCAGGGCAAGATCCAACCTGCGAACGCTGCAACCAAGCTCCTGCCTCACTGGGTCACATGTTTTGGGCATGCACCAAACTAACATCATTTTGGACCAAAATTTTTAAGTGCCTTTCAGACAGCCTTGGGGTCACAATCCCTCCTAACCCATTAACAGCTGTGTTCGGTGTTCTTCCAGATGGACTTGAAGTGGAGAAGGACAAGCAAACGGTGATTGCATTCACTACACTTTTGGCATGCAGACTTATTTTGTTAAATTGGAAGAATCCTAACTCTCCTCTGATAAGTCAGTGGGAAACTGATGTTTTATATTATTTGAAATTGGAAAAAATAAAATTCTCAGTTAGAGGATCTGAACAGATTTTTTTCAAAACCTGGCAGGATCTAATCAATATTATTTTAGAATAAGAGAAATAACTATTACCGCATTTATTTCCCTTCTCCATTTTTTATTTACCGATATATATTTCTTCCTTTCTTTTGTTTATTGATGCCTTATTAAAAAGCCCTAAGCAATTCTCCTTTGGCTAAGCTCTCCTTCTCAGGGGTGGGGTTTGATTTGTTTTCAATTTTTTTTTTGTTATAAATTAATCTATTTGTATGGAATGATTACAATAAAATTAATAAATAAAATTAAAAAAAAAAAAAGATTGTTCTATTTTAGCAAAATAAGTCCTTTCAGTTTAGTACAGTATAGCCTACTCTAAATATTGCTGGTCTGAGCGTAAAACATTCCCAGAATGTCACCTAGTGATGTGAGTGCTTCCTGACATTACTCATAAGTTGGATCTTCCCCTGGGTACAGTTTAGACAATTTTAGATGAAATATAGATGAGAAAGACAAACACATTTTAGTTGATGCATATTGAACTAGAATGTATTTTACGAATCAATCCCCTTCCTTTTCTGAAATATTTATTGAAATCGAATGCCAGAAAGTTCAATGCTTTCTGTGAGGAAGTATGTGCCTATTACTCTTCCTTGCTCATGTATACAGAAGTGCTTAGATGGCAAGAAATTCAATGTCCATCCATCCATTATCCAACCCACTATATTCTAACTACAGGGTCACGGGGGTCTGCTGGAGCCAATCCCAGCCAACACAGGGTGCAAGGCAGGAAACAAACCTTGGGCAGGGCGCCAGCCCACTGCAGGGCGCGCACACACACACACCAAGCGCATACTAGGGACAATTTAGAATCGCCAATGCACCTAACCTGCATGTCTTTGGACTGTGGGAGGAAACCAGAGCACCCGGAGGATACCCACACCAATACAGGGAGAACATGCAAACTCCAAGCAAACTCCACCCGGGAAACACACCCTGGTCTCCTAACTGTAAGACAGCAGCGCTACCCAATGCGCCACCATGCTGCCCAGAAATTCAATGTGAAATAGTAAATTAATTCAATTTCACTAAAAGCACTTGTGGGTTGTCCGTGCTTTTAAACCAACAGAAACAGGGATCCACCATATAGACATTTAAAATTTTGTAGGACTTTGGAGTGATTATGTCAGCCATTGAGAACATATTGAGATGATAATGTCTTGAGTTTTAAATAGCAGATACTCAACAGTATGAGTGGTACAAGTATACAGTGTTAGAGCCTTCTAAAGAGATTAAACTTGATTCAGACAACTGAGATAAGTAATGATTTACAGATTTAAATTTTCTCCTTTTGTTCTTTGTTTTGCTTTGTTTCTATTAAAAATCATTCCCTTGCTTCTTTTTGCTCCTGTTTGTTAATTTTCCAATTCTAAAGTATCGAATAGAAATAATATAGTTTACACTGCCAAATCCAAATGGTAGATAGTGTTGTAAAGTATGTTCTGAGATTGTTCTGGTAAAGAAGATACAAGTTTCAAAGTATGGTAGTTCTACTACCTAACCATGGTGCTGGAGAGTGGCAAAATGTTGCACACTGATTAGCACATTAGGACATGTCCTCTTTTTTAACATGGTTTCCTCCGTCCTCCAGGCATTCCAAAAATTCGTTAAAATGTCATCCTTTGACAGAATCACAAACAGAGTTGACCGTTTTTGACTAATTACATATGATATATACCGAGAATCAGCAGCCTTCGGCCATTCTCCATTCATCCGCGTCACCGCGTGACATTACATTACGTTATCACGTTATCAATAATTGTAACATCAAGTAGCGGCAACACTGTTTTATATTCTATTTCCACCCAACGGCACAACGGACAGCAGTTGATTGTCTAAAAAAAGTAATAACTAAGAAGTTTTTGTAAAAATTAAATGTCAACAGAAACAGAAAAGTCTAAAACCGAAAAGAGAAAATTCAAGTTTTCTGATCGTCACAAGATTAAATATCCGTGTTTTGAGGCAGGACAAAATGACACCGAAGCGAAATGCGTGGTGTGCGATTCCTACGTATCCATCGCTAATAAAGGAAAGCTTGATTTACAACGACATATTGAAAGCGAGAGACACCGAAAGACAGTAAGAATGTACAATTCAAATGCCAAGATGACAACATTTTTTGAGCCGAAACATTCAACTGCTGAAAAAAAGGCACGTGCAGCTGAAGCTACATTAGCGTTTCATACTATTGCTCATCATCAGTCTTATAGGTCGATGGACTGTACTGCTGGCTTAATGCACAAATTGTTTGCGGACTCTGACACTGCAAAAAATATTTTGTGTGGTAGGACGAAATCAGAAGCCATTATCAATGGTGTCATTGGCCCTCACAGTGTTACCAAACTAGTTCAGACACTGAATGACGTTAGCTATTTTGGAGTAGCAACCGACACAAGCAATCACGGAGCAGAGAAGTTGTTCCCAGTTATTGTGCAGTATTTTGACTGGAAAGCTGATATAACTAAAACAGGATTACTCGAGCTGGACAGCATGCCAAACGAAATGTCATAAACTATTTCCAAGTATCTTGTAGATACTCTTACGAAGTACCATCTGTCTTCAAAATGTATTGCATTTTCCAGAGACAATGCTAATGTGAACTTTGGAGGTATCAGTCGGAGGGATGGGAATAATGTGTTTTCGCAGCTGAAAAAAGCCCTGCAGTGCCCACTTGTTGGAGTAGGATGTCCAGCCCATGTACTGCACAACTGCATTCAGCATGGGGCAGATTTGCTGCTAGTTGTCGTTGAGACAGTTGTACTGAAAGTGTTCAATTATTTTTCCATTTACACCGTTCGCACGCAGGCTTCGAAAGATTTCTGCGATTTTGTCGATGTTACGTACCAGCAGCTGTTGTACCACAGCAAGACCAGATGGCTGAGTTTGTTTCCAGCAATAGAGAGACTTTTGCAGATCTTTCCAGCTTTGAAGGCTTACTTCCAAGACATGGATCAGCCACCAGTGTTGCTGAAGATTTTTTTTGAAAACGATTTTTCGGAACTGTACTTGTGGTTCATACTTTCTCTGATGTCAGTTTTCCAGTGCCAAATAGCGTTGATCGAAAAAGAAGAAACGTCTTTGTTGGAGGTCTGCAACAGCTTGCAATCAACAATGAAAACTCTTCGAGGAAGGCTGGAGGAGACTTTTATTCCACTAACCATTAGACAGCTTCTGTCAAAATTGTGTCAAGATGGTCGAGACACGGATCGCAACAAGTTCACGCAAGCAGTCCAGTCAGTATACCAGGCATGCATTTCTTATTTGGAAAAATGGAAGGCACCTTTTGGTGAATTCCAGTGCTTTCAATGGATGTTTCTTTACAGGATGAAAGATATTTCGTTTGATGCTTTACTGCCATGTGTACAGTACCTGAAAGAGAAAGGAATTGATCTAGATGATGCTTCATTTTTGATCAGTACCAAAACGTTAAGTCTTTCGCAGAACAACTGAAAGATGTCGAGTTTTTCAAGCACCCCCTGTCCCAACAATGGAGCTCATACTTCAAAGATACTGTTGCTTGTCCATTCGAACTGCTTAAAGTGTACGTGTTTTTCTTCGCTATACCAGGGCACAAATACCAAAGTCGAACAAGCATTCTCGCTCATCACCTCTCAGTGGACAAAGGAGAGAAATAGGCTCTCAATCCAGTCCGTTCGGGGAATAATTCTGACAAAGTACAACTTCAAGAACACATTGTGTCAAGAATTCTACACCTACATTGCTAGAAACAATGACCTCTTGCGGAAAGTTGGATCATCTGAGAAGTATGACATGACATAGGCGTAAACGTACGTTTTTTTTCTATAGACATTGTTTACTTTATGTTTATTATCTAATGATAATATTCGAGTTTCAGTTTTTTAGGTTACTCACTAAATTGTAACCACTATATGTCATGTATGGTAGTTGGTAGTTGGAGTTGGAAAATATATTTGGTAATTTTTGTCCTCCTTTTTGACTGTCGGTGTCCTCCTTTATAGCCGAACCCATCTGGTCACCCTATTAGCACATGCAAGTAAGAATTTCACTGTACTCTGTACATGTCACAATTATGATCCTATAAAAATATGATTAGCTTAAAGACAGGGCTTTCTACCCTGTTTTCTATGTATTTTAAGGTTCTCCCCCCTTGAGAATTAATTTTATTTTTCACTTCATTTAAATTCAACTCATTCACAGTTGAATCAGAAGGAGGAGTTCTGCACTTTTCTTTCAGACAGGCGACGTTATCCGTCAGAGTTCTTGAAATATGCTATTAGGCTTAATCACTTAACTATTTTTAGACAGAATCAATGACACAGACAAACTGAACAAAACCATGACAAGTTCAGAAGAAAATTAAAACTTGGGAGAATGTGTACCTTTTTCAGAATCAGTGATATGATTGCACATCAAAAGAGAAATATGAATTATAGCATCATCAAACATCAAGTGTCAGTGTATTTGTTTGGGATGAAGGAAAACATACATTTCTCAGAGACTGCAGAGTAAAATACAGCAGATTACCTGTGGTCTAAAAACCCATCCATTGAGAGCATTGAGGAAAACCCTCCTATCACTGTGCAGAAATTGTGGACCTGTCATTGGACTGCACCCTGAGAGTTCAATCAAGTGAAGTGCCATTGGAAAAACTGTTGCCTCAGTACAGTGCTGAGTATCAAGCTGCAATGAAGGTGTTGATTTCATTCTGAATCACTTTCATACTGTATGTGAGTCTGTCATGACAGTTCTTCAAAGTAAACATAGGCCCAGGCTGTCCTTTTATAATGACTTGCATGTGTGCTTTTTATTGATTCACCCATCCACCGACCTCATTATTAAAAGGATCCTAAAGCCGTGTCATGTCACTAACACTTTAACCTGTGATTGCTTCAAATTAGCTTATATATGTGTTGCTGAAGACAAGTTAGTTTTCTGTTTCAAAAACTGAGTGTCTATAGTACTAGGGTATTGTACCGTGTTAGCCATTAGGGATGTAGTGAGAAGTTAAGCAAAATGACACCTTTTATTGGCTAACTAGAAATATTACAATATGCAAGCTTTCGAGGCAACTCTTCAGGTATTCAAATGTAAAAAGGCGGAGCACAGGAACAGATATGTGTAATTGATGACTGTTTTTTGAACACAGGAGAAGCTTGCTATCCTTTACTGTTTCCTTATCTCTGAGAGTCTAATCATGTCTCAGTACCCCTGCTGCCATCTTAGAAGCACAGACTAAAATGTTAGGCACTGGCAAAAAAGAGGCATGGTGCTGGAAAAGTTAAACAGATGAAAGGACTGAATTGATTGTGTAAACTGGGGCAAGTTTAGGGACTCCTCATCATACCTGGATGAGTATGCAAATGTAACAGAGGAATTCATCAAAAAAATGTGTGGACTATGTGAATACAAAAACAATCTGCATATTTCCTAAAAAAGAAATTGTGGATCACCACTGACATTAGGAACTTACTGATGTCACTCATCAATACTTTCAGAAATAGTGACATGGATACTCCAGTTTTCTGATTATTTTTTGCTTTGGTTTTTGGTATCTGATTATGGATTATATTTTGGAACATGTTCGTTGCCCACTGCATTGTAGACAACTCCCTTTTTCTTTGAGAAGTTTGGGTCAATTTTTTAAAATTCATCATATTCATTGTTTCAGCTTATATCTATAGGCCAGGGTTTTTCATTGTTTCTCCTTCTTGTGAGGCATTTGTCATATTTTGAGACTTTAATATATATTTTCAACAATAAAAGCCAGTTTTTAATTTTTGGGTCCAGCTTAAGTTGAAGCCTGCACCTATTAGTAGTGGGCTAGTTGTTTTAGGGTGAAACATGAAAAAGGTAGATATTAGTTCAGCAAAGCAATCAAAGTAGGTAAGCGTCAAAGCAGGAACAAAATCGGTTGTAACAATTCATGAAAATGTGGGCAGGAATTAGAGATGCTTATGGACTACAAAGTAAAGTTTAATCCAATCTCATCTTCCTTTTTCATATCCAATGAACTTAATGCTTTCTATATCCATTCTGATTATGATAAAAAGCAGCCCCTCATTTGATTACTTACAGCAACACATGATTCGTCTCACTTTGATTCAGTTTACGATTCAAGACGGACTGTTAAACAAGTTAACATCCATGTTATGATGTGACTTGGATTTTTTTTACTTTTTGAAGTCATTCCTCTGCATTTAAAAATCATGGGATCATTTTGAGAATTTAGGAGGCCAAAGAATTTGCCTTTTGCACTTGTTTGTATTTAGATATAGTGTTAACATAAAAATAAATAATAACAATTTAATAATAAATACATTTTCAGCAGCACTTTTTCTGATTATAGCCATTTTGTGCTTTTTGTTTGGTCTTTTTGCTAGGTTGTTGCTATTTATATGCAAGTGACAATATTTTTGCATTCTAATGATTGCTACAAAGGATGACTGGGACTGTGCGGTGTAAGAAATCATCATCTCTACAGTGTAAAGGTCAACATTATGCACTTCCAGGTCATCCAAGTTTGTGGATATCAAAAAGAAACACAGCATTGGTGTTATAACCTTTCTATATTAGTGGTGTCAACCACTTTTTGCCCTTGACTTTGATTCCCATTTCACATCCTTGGGTTTTTTCAAAAGATTTCTTTTTTGACTTTCTGGTAATGACCTAGGCTAGTTTTGTGATGCTGAACCATCTCCTGGTTCTAATTTAATAAGACTTACTGCTGTCACCATATGCAGTCAGTACAGTTCATAAGGTACAGTATCTCATCCGAATGGAATTTCAGGGTGTTTTTTAAAAACCTATAATGACCATCTTATCGGCATTGTTATTTATTCACCAGGCCCATAAAGTGCCTTTAAATTATTTATAAATCCATCAATCCATTTACTAAGCTTGCTTTATCCTGCTAAATCATCATTATACTTTGTGATATATTGCAAACACATTTATTATGCAACAGTGAAGATGCTAGACTGTGGGTAATGTTGCTATCTTGCAGCTCTAGACTCAAATCCCGGCTTCATCGTTGTCTTTGTGGAGTTTATGTTCTCTTACTATGTACATATTCTTGAATTGTTGCCAATGGATTGACTGACAAAAGCGGGTCTTGTCCATAAATTTAATAAAAAGAGGTTTGGAAAATTAAAGCTGTAGATTAGCAAATGTAGAGTCACGGCCCAGCAATGCACCAATTTCCTGTTAACAAGTATTGCATCTGCAAATCTTATACTTGCAGTTAATAAGTTAGCATTGATGTTCTTTTTTCTTCAGCAAGACCATACAATTTCTGCATAAAATATTTTAATTTATGCTGTCTTTTTTCCTGGGTATTTCAGAAAATTAGTATTTTCCTTGTGAACACTCTGGGAGCTTGTTAATCAAATATACTTTAAAAGCAGCCCATGCACATACTGTATAGACAAATATAATAATTAATTTAAACCTAGGGGAATGCCAGGAAAAGGCTGATTTAATTTCTTCTGTTTTTTTTTAAAGTTAGAAAAAAAGTCTCTTTATTCACGAACGCTGTTAAACAATACACGGACCAAAGAAAAACAGAAAACATAAACACACTTACTTAACTTCATAGCAGGCATGATATCAGCAATTAATAATACTCAATATTAAATTTAATTAATTTATGAGCCTACTTACACTTATTCCTATCCATCCCTTTTTTAAATATACAGTATCTATTTCAGAGTTGCAGGATGCAAGAGCAAACAAAACCTCTTGACATGATACCATTCCATTGCAGGACACCACCACACTCACTCACACTGATCTAATTTAGTGACAAAAATTAATCAAGTTAGGGTGAAAACCTTAATAAAAACGGTAAGCAAAACTAGTATCTACTGCAGATAGGTACTACTAATCATGAGCTAAATAATTGGCACGAAATTGACTTCCCAGGGAAACTCAGATAAAGCCGGTGTTTCACTTTATAAAAAAAAATCTGAAATAAATTATGTTTTGCTTCCAACAAATTTTGTGCCATTCACATAAGACAAAAGTCATGCCTTAATTCTGCATCCATCTTCTTGATATTTGGTATCTAAAAGTGGTGTGTCCAATTCCAGTCCTGGGGCCTCGTGCATTACAGCATGCGTAGAATTCACACTAACACATGGCGCACAGACAAAAGCAAAAATGTGCGTATGCACAAAAAAATCCAGATTCTGTGAAAAGACAATGGTTAATGCACAGGGGAAAAAGAAGAATTTTAGTGAATACCAAGTACAGGCAAGGAACAACATACTTTTTGTTGGTTTAAGCAGTGATATAACCAACAAAAGGAAGTTGATCGAGTGACAGAGTGGCAGAGAAACTCGAAAGTTCAAGTTCAGAAAGTCACATAGTGCCTGAAATAATAGTCGATGTGAAAAGGCGAGTCGTAGCCCACCATCTGAGTATCATATGGAAGAGTATTAGGGTACAGAGAAAACAACAATAATAATATTTATTTATATAACATTTTCATACAAATGATGTAGCTCAAAGTGCTTTACAGGATGAAGAAAGAGAAAAAAGCCAAAATATAAAAATAAAATTAGGCATTAATTATTCCATCCATCTATCCATCTAGGGTCGCACCAATCCCAGCAAGCATACAGCACAAGGCAGGAACAGTTCCTGAACAGGGCGCTAGCTCATATCTACTGCTGTGTCACTGTGTCCTCACATGTTTAATTATTGTTGTGATGTGAGATTTTACATATAACTTGATGAATATTTTGTACTGTATATCTTTATTTGTAATTTAGACAAAGCAATGTAATTTAGTGTTTATCCCCCCCCCCCCCCCCCCATTAGGAATGGGTCTGTTTGAATTTTACGACAGGATTTGGGGGATGTGTGTTTTAAACCAGTTTGGCAAGTGTTTCTTTGCTAAAGTCATTTCTACCCCCGCAAATGGGCTAAGGTGTACTTTAACATATGGTTTGGGGGCAGATGTTAAGATGTTCTATTTCCTCCATTGGTCTGAAGTATGGCTGTTTGGAATTGGCTTGGTTCAGAAGCCTTTAAGTACCATGATGTGCTATTGGCTCTCGGGGTTGGACAGAACATCTATAAATGTATGTGTTTAACCTCAGTATCTCTCTCTTACTAACCAACATCTGAAAGAAGCATCTCTCTTGCTATCCTGTGATGAAGAGCACTGCTCAGCAGCCATTTTGAACAGACATGTGGCTGAAAGCTGAGCACCAATGATGCCTTAACTAGAGACATTTAAGTAACTAGAAGACTGTGTGCCACCTTAACTACATATCATCATTTAATCAGGTTGTATGGTTGCCAGTATTCAAATGTACTTTGCATTTTGTTATTATTTATGAATATTATCAATAATACATTGTTTAAACTGTAACTTAACTTCTGCTTGTCTTTTTACTACATCTAATTGCCTGAGGTTATAGATATAGAAGGGAAGGTGGGGATAAGTTATACAATAGTACCTTATAAACAGTGGTAAGTCTGTGAGATTAGGCATTCTAAGTCTACGTTAATAATACAATAGGGGAAAGTAGAGCAATGTATATTACTCTACCAAGACAAAACAATTATTAACAATATACATTATTTAAATGAAGTTAAAAATTTATCTGTGCAATGTAATATACATATTTTACTTCATTTCATCTTCAAAAGGTCGAGGTCGAAGAAGATAGCGCTTGTAAATACGCACTTTATAAACTGGCTCAGGTTGTGCAATATTATAACTGTAGTGCAAGTTTACAGTGAGGTGATTGTACTTATAAGTGCAAACAGTTATACCAGGAGCACTTGATGGACTGATTGAGTGCATTTAGAACTCTTGGGATGAAACTGTTTCTGAACTGCAAGATTCCTACAGGAAAAGCTCTGAAGCATTTGCCATACTGTAAGGGAGAGTTAACTGTGCACATGGCTGAGTGTTTTCTCTTGGTAGAGTAATATTTTACTCTACTTTCCCCTTTTGTATTATTAATGTGTATCCTTTGTCAGAATGCCTCAAATCTCACAGACGAACCACTGTTTATAAGGTATTATAGTATATAACTTCTCCCCACCTTCCCTTCTACATTTATAACCTCAGGCAATTAGGTGTAGTGAAAGACAAGCAGGAGTTAAGTTACAACTTAAACAATGTATTATTGATAATATTCATAAATAATAACAGTATGCAAAGTACATTTGAATAATGGCAACCATACAACCTGATAAATGTTGATGTGTAGTTTCAGGTGGTACACAAACTTGTTAGTTCCTTAAAATGTCTCTAGTTAAGGCATCATTTGTGGTCAGCTTTCTTCAGAACAGGCCGCATGCCTGTCTCAATATGGCTGCCATGCTGTGCTCTTCATTGTGTTGTCATTTTCAGTTCATGGTATGAGATGGACATTCATCAACATCTTCACAACTGCCCCCCAAACCATATGTTAAGGTAAAGCTTGGCAGTTAGGCAGCCTGGCTCTGTGTGGGGGTTGACAGGGAGACTTCAGCAGAGAAACACCAAATTTGTTTGAGGCAATCACCCCCAAAGCCCTGTCATAAAATTCAAAGAGACCCATTCCTAAAGGGGGGGGGGGTGAACATGAATGCTTCTCACTAATATAACATCAATATTAAATTGCTTTGCCTAAGTTACAAATAAAGACATACAAAATATATGCAAAATTTCACATCACATCACTCCACCCAGATAAATCTTTTGTACAATGACTTTATAATTAAACACTGTTAATTATTTGAAGAGTCTGATGAATAACTTGTGCTTTGATTTGCAGTGTTTGCTCTCCCAGTGTTGATAAGATATGTATGACCATTTGTCCATTATATATCTTCTTTATTTCAAAGACAATCTGAAGAACTTGGATGCACTCCTGATAACTTGTATCTGCTCCGGCTTGCAGTCTTCATATGTCATCAGATCTGGTGGTTCAAAATGAGACAAGTCCACACCTTCTACTAAACTAGCCCACTGAAATTTAAGTCTATTGTGTGAATTCTTTTCTTACGAAAAAAGCCACCTTAGTGTGCGACATTGACATATTCACAATGACTACTGCCGTGGTACAACAGTATCAGTTGCTGACTGGGAATCAACAGGTCACGAGTTCGATTCTGCATGACTCCCTTTTGAGAAGTGAACTGCCCTTATTTTTACTATGTTAGAATAAAAAGATACATTTGATTTCAGTCTGTAACAGCCGGTGTAATTTATGATATTTGTAAAGGTTAGCTTTGTTTTTGGTTTTTTTATTCATTTTTCATTCTTCCTACCCCATCTGACACTGCTGTTTTCACATAAAGACACGCTATAGCTCACCCAAGGAGCGCCCTTCCTACATTTACGACATGTGTACTTGTTGCAGTGTACACACCTCTCTGTGCTGTGGTTCCTATTACACTGAAGAAGCACTTATAATTTGCAGCTCTATTCATTATCTCAAAACACCACGCACATGCACAGTAATTCCCAGTTAATGTCCACCACTCACACCCACACCCACAACCATACAGAACTGATTCTACATCATAGAATTTCCAGTTCCAGCATAAATTCACAAACGATCTGACGCTGTTCGTTTTCAAATAATATTGCATTAGTGCGATGATGTTTTCACATATATTGTCTTTCTTTCAGGTGTGTAATAGAAACCACAGCATAGAGAGAAGTGAGTACATTGTAACAGGTACACACATTGTAAATGTAAGAAAGACGATCCTTGCGTGTGTGTGAACTGTGAACCGTTAACATTTGAATCTGATGATTGCATATAGAACGTCTTATTCAGTGCGCTTATTCAGTGCGTGCAAGAACATGCAGTTCCAGTTGCTGTGTGCTACAACATGCTGGTGGTGATCAACGCACATTTTAAAAAAAAGAAAGAGACAAATATATGTGACGTTTTGAAGAAATCATTTTATGACGCGAATAGTACCAATCAGAAAACATAACATAACCTTTGTTCTTTACTCAAGACCAGCTCACTTTTCTCCATTTTATTATATGAGTTTCATAGGCTGTCTTGTTAAACAACTGGTCAATCAGGTTTTGAATTACTGAACCTAAGTGTGTGTGCTTTTTAATTACTGCTGGGCCTAGCAGAGCTGTTAGGACCCTCACACCCCTGTGCGTTCCTAACTTGCTGCCTGAGCTTGTAAACCTTCCTGCTGCACGTACCCATCCTTTGTTCTTTGGCTTGTCTTGTTTCATTCAAACCAACTCCTAAACTGGTGAACTTTCTTTCCAACTCAGTCATTCTTGCACTAGCGTTTTCAGACCTTTCACACATAAGCACTTGAATTCCTTTCATTTCCATTCTTCCTTGTTTTAATTCCACACTTTCTTCACACAGTATCCTTATTCCATTATCCAGTTCATGCCCTTCAGTCAACAATTGCCATTCAAACTCACCAGTTCCTCTGCCTTCTATCTGATTTCTTTATCCTAAATCAAATTTCAATGCAGCACTGGTTACCTTTCCTAACAGTGGCGAAATATCTATAGGTATAGCATGTTCTTTAAATACTGGACAGACCACAGAATTATCTGGAGATTGTGGTGCAGTGGAGAATAATGGAAGGAAACACCCTTTCTGTTTTCCCTTACTTTCATGCTTCTCCTTTTCCTCACACTCACATTCCCACTCTTTTTCTGAGCACTCATCTGTCTCAGGTAAGTCACCCACCCATTTTTAGGGTTCCAGTCAGATCCGGTTACTACTGCCCTAACTTTTACCTCGGGAGGTTTACACTCCTTGTTTCCCCTGCTTTCACTGCTTTCTACTTTAGCAGTGGGTGTTCTACATACTAACACTTCACATTCTTCACACCAACTGTTACATCTCTCAAAACTTAGACATTCACACAACTTTCCATTTTCACTTTTATTAACTTTGCTATTTTCTTTCTCATAATGATCTTCCTTATTACAAATATTACAAGATAGTAAACCTCTTATAACAGCAGCTGTCCTCTTTATACCAGATTTCCGTTTTCCTGATTTTAATCCTTCCAGCCCCTTCCATTTTGTGGCATGCTCAGCCCAGCTTCTGCTTTCTCTACCTGCACTACAGGTTTCCATTTCCTAGCTTTAGCCTGCTTGACCCTGCCACTCAACTGGAAGATGGCCAACTTTAATATGAATTTAGGCATTTCGGAGTCTACAATGCTACTCTAATACAATTTGCCAACTTCGTTATGGATTGGCCTACTTTTGCCCCTGTAGATAGATAGATAGATAGATAGATAGATAGATAGATAGATAGATAGATAGATAGATAGATAGATAGATAGATAGATAGATAGATAGATAGATAGATAGATAGATAGATAGATAGATAGATAGATAGATCCCTTTATTTATCACAAGAGGAAATTCACAAGTAGTAAAAAGTAGTAAAAAGTCCACATAAAAGAAAGTGGTAGGAGTGATCAGAGAAATAGAGAAAAAGGTATAAATATAAAGTCGTAAATGGAGCTGCTGGAAAGGCTGCCACTCGCAGCGGTGCCTGAGTCACCAAGCAAACATACAAGTACATACACAAAGATCCTAAATGAATAAGTGCCGTATGAATGATGCATGAATGTCCCATCACTCCATTAGCACTATAACCACTTAAGTGCCGTATGAATGACACATGCATGTCCCACCACTCCTTAGCACTATAACCACTTAAGTGCTGTATGAATGATGCATGCATGTCCCACCACTCTGTAGCATTTTAACCACTTAAGTGCTATATGAATGACGCATGCATGTCCCTCCACTCCTTAGCACTTTAATTAGGGACTCACTACCACCAGCACTAACAAACATGCGGGTGTCCTCGTGACACACATGAAGTCCCTACACTTTGTTGGTTATATTCCATTCAACAACCAAACAATGTTTTACTTCCACTGCATTTGTGCACTGGATGCCCTAAAATTCACATACATAAACACACAAATATACATCAACAATATTTGCAAACAGGGTGCAAAACATGGTTACCCCAAAATCCTGCCGACTACGCCAATTGTTTTGTCTTGGTAGAGTAATATTTTACTCTACTTTCCCCTTTTGTATTTGTTCTGCCTCACAGAATAGCTGTTTGATGTTCAAGGAATATTAATATAACCTTATGAATATTCACGTACATAGTTGTAAGGAAGTAGAAATAGAATTACAGGAAGTCAGTAGTTAGACAGCATGTTTCACGATTAGCCAGTGTTAGTCCCATCGAAGCAAAGCCTGTAAGTATTATTTTAAGTTAATTTGATAAGTATAGAGCAAAGTTATATTGTTTATTTAAATCAGTAATTATTTGTATTTTACTTCTTTTCAGTTTTACTCTAATTTCGTAAAATTGGAGCAAGGCGCTATTTCCTGACTCTATGAATCTTTTGTGAAGTAGAGTTTGGCTGCTGTTTAGTTTCTGGTTCAAACACCAAAGACGAGAACAGTATAGTATTATTAATGTGTAGCCTTTGTCAGAATACCTCATATCTCACAGACTTACCACTGTTTATAAGGTACTAGCAAAATACCCGCGCTTCGCAGCGGCGAAGTACTGCTTTAAAATTTTAAATAATAAACTGAGGGAAAATGTACCAATAATTATTTGTTAAAGATCTCTTTGGTATACCATGTTGTCAGTTCGCCCCTCCGGTTGTAATATGACCAAGCTGTGCGCTGAGCTTACTCTTGAGCATGCAACGTATAGTTGGCCATGTGAAAAGCAATCTTGCCTCAAATCAATGCCAACCTTTTGTAGGGTCTGTCCCTGAGACTTAATTGTCATTGCAAAGCAGAGCCTTACTGGAAATTGGAGGCGTTTGAACTGAAATGGGGGATCAGAGGGTATAACGGGGATGTGAGGAATAAAAACTCTCTCCCCTGAGCCACCGCCAGTAAAAATAGTTGCTTCAATTAGGTTCTTTTGCAGGCATGTGACCTGATGTCTCGTGCCATTACAAAGTTTCGGTGGCTGTAAGTTTCTCAGTAACACTATTGGTGCCGCAACCTTCAAAATTAGATTATGCTCAGGAGTGCCTGGAGGATTCAGAGTGTGGACCGAGCTGCAGGCTATGGACCGTTGGGAAGTTCAATATGGCCGCCGACAGTGGCGTCATACCACCGAAATAAGTACGTACATCGGTATCGGTTAGCACAGGGAAGCCACCTACCAAATTTCGTGAAGATGGCGCCATAAATAAGAAAGTTTAACATGGCGGATGTTGTCGACCATTATGACCCTTATGTGTAGAATTTCGAAATGAAACCTGCTTAACTTTTGTAAGTAAGCTGTAAGGAATGAGCCTGCCAAATTTCAGCCTTCTACCTACACGGCAAGTTGGAGAATTAGTGATGAGTCAGTCAGTGAGGGCTTTGCCTTTTATTAGTATAGATTATAGTATACCAGACATTAAGCCCATTACAATAACAGGTGCTAGAACAGTAGTCCATAAACATTAGTAGGAACAGTCTATATTAAATGGCAAGGGACCTTTTACCTCATTAAATTTTTTCCATAAAATGCCTGTAATTTTCTCTGACAGTAATACTGGCTTTGCTGTCCGTAATATGCATTTAATTTTCTGTCCCAACAGTGAGCAATCAGCAGATTCTCCCCAGCAACTGATGTAATGTGCACGAAAATAAATCTACTTTTACTGTACACTTTACCGGATTAAGCTTCTTCATCGCAAATCTGACATCCTCAGAGTGAACACTTGCACAACAATGGGGAAGCTGGTCTCCACGTCTCAGTACCCGACTGGATTTTTTGTGTTTTCTGTTTTAGGTCTTACCTCATTTACTGAAATCTGATTGGATCTTCCACGCGATATTTTATAGGTCCCCCCTCTCTGTCTTGTGTGACGCGTCAGGCGGCCTTTGAAGCATCGCACCATGCCCCGCGCATGTGCACTTCACCAGAAGACACACACACACGGACACTGGACGCACATAGGGGTTTTATTAAAGAGGATAACTTCTCCCCACCTTCCCTTCTACATTTATAACCTCATGCAATTAGGTGTAGTAAAAGACAAGCAGGAGTTAAGTTACAGTTTAAACAATGTATTATTGATAATATTCATAAATAATAACAATATGCAAAGTACATTTGAATATTGGCAACCATACGACCTGATAAATGTTGATGTGTAGTTTCAGGCGGCACACAGACTTGTTAGTTACTTAAAGTGTCTCTTGTTAAGGCATCATTTGTGGTCAGCTTTCTTCAGAACAGGCTGCATGCCTGTCTCAATATGGTTGCCAAGCTGTGCTCTTCATTGTGTTGTCCTTTTCAGTTCATGGTGTGAGATGGTCATTCATCAGTTTGGGAGTGAGGGAGTGACCAAATTTATAGGTTTTCTGTCCAACCCCTAGAGCCAATAGGACGTCAAGGTACTTAAAGGCTTCTGATACAAGCCAGTTCCAAACAGCCATTATTCAGACAAATGGGGGGATAGAACATCTTCGTGCTCAATTATATAGTTTCGGTTTGATTACAATCAGATACCTTAAACTAATAAACGATATGTGGTTAATTTCAGCGTATTTGATAAAGCCGCGTCAGGGATGTGGATCTAAAAAAGAAAGGGAAACTACACAAGAACAGTAGCACTGCTTTGACGCTGGGTGCCGCCAGTTTGCAAAACTGAACTGAAATCTTGTGTACGTAGTGGTTTGAGCTGGCTTGAGAGAGTGTGTGACTTTATGCAAAGTTTATTTTTTACTGTATACATCGTGATGTGATTGTCGAAACGGGCATATGTAACATTTTTGTGTGTATGCACTTTTTATACATGAGGCTCCTGGAGTGTTACTAGAGCCTCAGGTTGTCATTCAACCTTTTCATTCTTAATTAGTGACCAGTTTTTGCTGCTAATTAACCACTTTTACCTTAATCTTAATTTCATTGCTTTTTAAGCCTCAGACCCCTCAATTGCCATTTTTTTCCTTAATTAGCAGTCAGACAATAATAAGATACAAAATGAGCCAATACATGACCAGCAACCTGTGTTTAGCTAACAAAATCTGAATATAATGAAAGGTGAAGGTCTCAGTAATGTTGATGTGCTCAGGTCCACAAAATATTTTGATGGTGTGCTTAAATTAAAGAAAATCAACAGTTTTGGAAATGTCTTCTGTGGCAGAATGAGGGCATTAACAAGCCATGGAATAAATGTAACAACAAGAAGAATTTGCTTCTAATTAAGAAACTGGTTAGAATGGAATTAGTTGGAGAATCACTTCCAATCAATTTTCTGTCTGGGTGCCAGTTAAGGAAAAAAATAAACAATTCAGAGGAATGAATCTTAAAAAAAAAAAGTCAATTAAAACGAAGGGAAAAGAAGTTAATTAGTAGCAAAAGCTGGTTACTAATTAAGGAAAGGGTTAGAATAAAAACATGTAGCCACAGTAGCACTCCAGGACTGGAATTGTAGATGCCGGATTTAAATAAAATCTCTAGTGCAAAAACAAAATCACTAGAAGTGTGCATATTGTCCCCCTTGCACGTCAGAGGGTCACCTTCTGAGTTCTTTTCAGGTATGTGCTATGACCCCGAACAGAGAGGTGGCGCTGCCGCTAACTGTCTTGTTATCTTCTCCCTCTACAGTGCAGAGAAATGCCCATTGAGGGCAACTGACTCCACCCCTTCTTGTCCCTGTACCAATAATATCAAGACCACCCATACGGAGGCATCACTTCTTGTCCAGGTGACTAAAGAAGAGCTCCACATCCTATTTATATTCAAAAGGACTAAGCTAGCCCAAGTGTTACAGTGGCAAATATTTTGTTTCTCTGTAAATGCCATCATGCAAAAATTTGTTGAAGTATTAGACTGTCAATCCCTTAGACAAACACAATATCCTCAACTAGGATAAAGTGGTTGCTAGGGGTGAGGTGGGTTTTAGCTGCAGAGACTCTATGTATACTGGAATAAACACTGTAATGTGCATGATGATGTGTTTTGGTGTTTCTATGTGAGGGAAGCATGCAGCCTGTCATATGTATAAAAAATATGACTGTACTTCTCCGCATAATGTGAATGAGGGGCATAAATGAAGTTGATTTTACTTGTGTGGTATGGATCACATGCTTTGTGGAGATGCAGAAAATAACACTGGTAAATACAAAAGTGTGACAGAGGCTTTTGGAATCAATGTTTTCATGAAAAAAAAAACCCAAAAACTCCTTAGTGAGCTTAATGTTTGGCAGCTTGCGAAATCACCTACAAATCAAAATGTGTAGTGTCAGAATCGCAAAAGTGTTTGTGTATTGTGACAACTCTATGGGGCTGTGCCAGCCACCCAACCTGACACAGACAGATGCAGGAGGCACACTGATAAAAACACGAATGTTTTTTATTTTGTTTCTTCACTTGTGGGCAACGTCTTCCCCTTTCCCGCAAGTACAACATTGTCCAAAGCAATAATAGCAAACAATACTTTTATTTTCAGCAAGCTTTGTCCACCTTCCACTTGACTCTGGCTCACTAAGTACTGTCTGCTGGCTCCTTTTATATGTTACCCAGTGCTTGATGACCTATTTCCGGCAGCATTTCCGGGTGTGGTGAAAAGATTGCCCATACGGGCTCAGGAGCAGCTGCAGTACCACCTGGCGGCACCCCCAGATCCCAACAGGGCTGTAGACAACTCGATCTCCCATGAAGCCCTGCAGGTGTTCGAGGCACCACTGCCACCCATGGGGGCTGCAATCTAGTGTCCCAGGGGAGGTAATGTTCTGCCAACGCTTGCTCCCCCGGTCCTGTCAGCGAGGAGGTGTCCCGGCCAGGCAAGGACTTCAGCCATCTGTGACAGTATCAAAACTTTCCTATTTTGGCCATCACTGTAATGGCTGTACAGGAAGAAACAGTTACAGATCTTTTTAGATTAAGATTCAGGAGATGAAGAAAGAAAAGCAAGCTAAAGTCATGCCAATGAGTAAGAAAATTGATATTCTAAACAGAGCCTAAATCATAAAGCAGAAATCTTTGTCAAAAAGGGCATACTGTAGTGAGAGGGACAGAAGCCAGGAAGTCGAGAACTTTTTAACTTATATGAGAGGCAAGAATCAAAATCAGAAAAAAAGGCCGAAAACTAAGAGATCAAACGTATATAATAAGCCATGTACTAAATTCTTAGAAGTAATCGGAATACTCAGAGGATTTGAAAATGCTTGCTGCTAAGCTTTACCTCGTCATGGTGATGACATCATGCAACTCACACCCATAATCGTTAAGCCTAGAAACAGCCTAGCAACTGCACAACAACGACAGCATTTATACAAAAAATATGCGATGCGGGAGAAAGAATTCAAAAAGAAACATTCATAAAAACGCATCAGAACAAAAAAAGGAATGAAACCTCTGAATTTGTTGACTTCAGAAATCTCCCAAAATGAAAACTTAATGATTTTTTGAGGCCAATAAATGACTACAAAAAATTGAAATAAAGTTAAAATATAACAGTCACAAGTTACTACAAAGTAAAAGCTAAGATGAAAACTAAAAAACATAACCATGACAGTCCATACTACTAGATCTAGTATCCCAGACCTAGTGAATTAATAATGAATAAGTTAAGTCTAAAGAAGTTAGATTTGTAGTTCTTCCTTGAGCACTAGAACTAACAGAGGGGAGGGCTGAGAGAGATCTCAGATGATGTCACAAGAAAGTGCTCCGCTTGCAGTGTTCAGATCAGTCTCTGAGTTCTTCTATTGACTCAAACCATAAGTAGACTGCTTTTGTGCTAGACATTGTAGCTCACTCCAGCACAAATTTTCAAACTGAGATGCTTCATGGTGTAAATCCACAACAATATTGCATTAAATGAAAGCGGCTCAGGGAAGATACTTAAAAAAAAGTGGGGATACATGGGATTTTGGGTACAGGTGCTCTCCTTTAGGAGGCAAAGACTGTTAGGTGAACTGATTGTCTGTTTCTATGTAAATAAGTTTGAGATGTAACATGCAGTGAAGGAAAAGGGATGGGAGATTGGGGACTGAGGAGACTGTAGGCAAGTTGATCAGATTTTACATTGTAGAAATAAGTTTACCAAAGAATACAGATTCTGAAAACAAATAATTAACTAAGCATTTTAAGTGGAGGGGTCATTGAGTTCTTTAGATTTGCTTTATTTTCTCTTTGTAATGCATAGGCTGATTGTATCAATAAGCCATGGACCAAAGGGAGTAAGTCCTTCTTGGAAGGGAAGTTAAATTGACATAAGAAAGTGGATGCTGGTAACAGAAGTGTGCAAGTTGATTGTCAGTAGGCAGTATGGAGAAGGTGTTGAAAATAGGGTGGGTGGAGAAGAGGGAACCTTTTATCTTAATATTTTCACCATTGCTGTAGCAGGAGTCCTCATTTACAGTCCTGGGGTGTCTCAGTGGCTACAGGTTTTCCTTCCATCCAGCTTCCTAATTAAAACCAGTTTTTAATGAAAATCACAAGTGGCATTTGATTATGTGGCCTGTAAGTGCTGTCATTCTTCCAGGACAAAATCTTTATCACATTGTAGACCTTCCTTTTTAGAACATTATCCATATGTTTTGTGGACTAAACAGATTTGTACTTTTTGGTTCTTCCCTTTTACTAAACATTTTATTAACACAACAACATTGTCAATAAATGTGTTTCCTTTTACACTATGAATCCAAGAAATCAGATATGTATTTATTCACTGAAGTGGAACAGATACTATTGTTGAAGCTATTTGAAATATGTTATTATTTCTAACAGTATTATTGGTGTGCAAATGTTTTCACGACTGAGGTCACTATGAAGTAAATATTTGCGATTTCAAGACAGTCATTGTCAATAGAAAAGGCTGTCACTCTCAATTTAAAAAAGTTTAAACTTGGCAGGCACTGCTCAAAAAGACTCCTCGACTGACCTTTTAAAAGATGCATAGAAGCCAATTGATAATTAATTCTGAACAAATGTCAAGTGCAGACTAAGTTCAATATGCAGACAAGGCTGTTAAACTAAAAAAGTAGTGTTAATGTGCTCAGGTGGTTGCAGCAGCTAATCACAGAATAGAGCCACCAGCATTCATAAAATATTCATCTCTTTGCACTGACATTCCCAAAAGGATATGAAAAGAGGAAGTAGGGATCCAAGTGGTATTTAAAATCCCACATCAGAACATCTGACCTTTAGTTATTGCCATGGATGTGGCACCAAAAGGCATTGTCATGCAAAGCTGTCTGCCCACCACAATATTTTTTACTGCATCTCATATGCTGTCACAAACAAGTTGCTGTACTTCAATCGTTCAAATCAATCAATCAATGAATTATTCATTTATTCAGTTGTTTTCATAATTGTTGTACCTTTTCCAGTGTAATTAGTCTATGCCGGCAGCAAAACAGTTACAAGGTAGGAGCAGCTCAAGATAAATGCTTCTCCATGACCGGGTAACCACAAATACAACTACACACATGCACACTCATAGTTTAAAAATGTTGCGGCCAGGATCTTGACTCAAATAAAATGTTTCATTCTTCAACTAACTTGATAAATATGGCTTTCTGCTTAATGCAGATTAATCTTCAAAATCAAGCCACTAACATATTTTACAAATTTCTGATGTTGGAGTAAAGAACTCATTACATATAGAGGAAATGAGACCAGCTGGCAGCTTTTTTTTGGTGCTCAGTTTTTCCCCCTTCATTCACTTGCGCACCCACTAACAGCAACATGATGAACAAAAGTGATGTCAAACATGTTATTGTTTGGCTTAGATGGATTCAATGTAAAAAAAGGGGGATGACCGACAGAGAGGCAACATCAACTGAATATGTCATAGCAAAAAACTTAAAGGCGAGAGTGTCAGCAATGTAGGATTTTTGATGATTAATAATCAATAAGAAGTCCACCCATGACACAATAATAATGTAGTATTTTGATGATTAATAATCAATAAGATGGCCATCCAGGATGACGCCATAACAATATGGGACTTTAAAAATACATTTTAACTTGTTTAATTAATTATCCTTTTTGCCTTGTAATACTGGTAATTAATCAAATAATACAGCAAGACTCCTACTTTATTTACCTTATCTTCTTTCTCTGTTGTAGGAGGCTGGTCTCTGACCTTTAGACTTATAATAAGGTAACTGAAGCACCGTTGTTTTAAGAAACAGAATGCAATTAATAAACATAAGGGTTATAGAAGTATGATAAATGCATATATATATATACTGACATATAAGACTGGATGCATAACACATAGGCTGGCTGTTTAATGGTATTTAGGATTCTTTATCTTGGCACAGATATAGATTTACAGTACTGTCTTTATGGATGATGTCCAATGTTGTGTGGAATTGTTGCTTTGTTGTTGCTCTAGGTTCAAGTGGAAGATTCTTCATGCGTTGGAGTGCACTCTTTCTCTTTGCTGATTCTTGTCAGTGCTGTGAAGATGCTTCCTCAGCTTGCCTGCTGCTGTCTTTTGCCACATTATAGGGAAATACATTACTCATTCTGGCCCAAGGTTTTAGATGCTGAAATTCCGTTCTTGAAGCACTGGCTCAGTAGTCTTGTTGGACGACTGGCACACAGCTTTGGCTTAACAGACTGGGTCTCAGAGTCAGGTTCACAAAGAGAAATGTTTATCACATTTGGCTCTGAAAGGAAGAATGTCTCATAACTTCTTAGGTTTCAGAAGGTATTTTTGCATATTCCCCCCTCCCTGAGAGAATCCCAGAGAGGGTGTCCCAAGAGAATCCCTGAACATCTTTTAACTTGCCATTCTCTTGTCTCTTTTCTTCTCACTTACTTTGAGTGATGGGGTGCATGTGGTTTTAATGGAAGATTAAACCTACTCACTTCCAGTTACAAAATCAGTGTCTTCTAATAGGCGAGTTCTTCTGTCCATCTTAGTTGTCATCCCTTGAATCATAGGTCTTTGTTCTTGCCTGAGTCCTTTCTGCGCCTTCTGGCTCAAGAGGTCTGCAGAGAGGCCTCAGGAGACATGTAAGTGCAACTCTGATTTACACATTTTTTATCAGATGAAGTCCAGGCAAATCTTGGTACAAGCTAGAGTTCAGTAAGTTAGTTTGGAATGCAAGTGGAGGAAGCCACAGCTGGATGCCTGAATCCCTATTAAATCTGCTTTCTTAACAGGCCTGGTGTGCCACGAAAACCTAGCAGAATAAGCTACTGTTTGTTCACTATGTTCTATATAGTCATTGCATAATGATCCACTTCCATTACTTCATTATTTTTTCAAGCAATAGATCTCTTTAATATGGAGCATTTTAAGGCAAACACACCAAAACAATGAGATCAGGGGCTCAGCTGCTGCTTCATCTTTTCTTTTCTTTTTTTTAACAGTGAACTCCCACACTGTCATCATTCCTTTTTTTTGTTCTGGATTTTGCATTAGACCTCTGAACCCTAATGGCAATTATTTTTGTGTCTGTTTGATGAAGAGACTCTGACTGCCAGCTATACTTGTCTGACTTTCTTCTTACTTCTGAATGTTGAATAATGTACAATTCTACTCCTCCTCCTCTTTCATTTTGCTTACATCTCCTGTACTAATTACAGTCCCTGGTTTAAATTTTGTCTGTATCATCTGCTGTTGCTATGACCTTGTTACACCTATCCTTTCATATCTTTTTTAAGATACCAGAACTGATCTTTTACTTGCATTTCTTTAGATTATTATATACAACAGTAATATATAGGAGCATGTGATCTTTTAAGATTTTGATGTATATGAACAAAGCAAAGTTTATATATATATATAATTTTCACTCTATTGGTAAGTTAATATTTTTATATTTTTGCCCCACTCTTGGTGTTTTTCCATTGCTAAAAATATTTGTACAACTTTACATGAAAAGTCTTAAAGGAGACACATGAAGAGACTGAACTTCAGGCCATAAAGATTATAACTCTCTCTGCTTTATCATTAGCAATAATATTCTCACCCCCAGAAGAAGGTTACCCTTCAAATTCACAATGATCACTGATGCACCAGTTGAGCGCAACATAAAAATTCCAGTGACATTCTGACTACACTGAAGAAAGAAAAGACAGAGAGTACACCCGGGGACATAACAGTTCACAGGGAAGATAACAAACAACCTTCCCACAGTGCACTTGTAAACCCTCCTACAATATGCAAGGAGGGCTTTGTTGGGGGAAATGTCTGTCCCTCTTTTGCTTTTTCGGGTTATAGCCATTTTTGCAATTTTAAGATTACTTGTATTCACTCATCAGTGCTCCATTGCAGAAAGTTACATTTCTTAATATCTTATATACTCTTTAACCATACACATTAAACAGAGTCAGAACTAATTCCTTAAATCAGGGCTAGACAAGCTTAATCCTAAAGTTCCAAAGGGGGAGTCTTAATTAGAAAACACAATCCTGCTTTCATTCACCTAAATCAAAGATTTAATTACATGGTGAATTTAATGGGAAAAGTGCTACATAAATAAGACATTATTATTATTATTACTTTAACAGCTTCTTAATGTAAAACTTTTGGATGTTGACAGGAAAAATCTCTTGACCCAGGATCATCATACATGAAACTTTTTTCAGACATCAGCAATATATAAGTACAAGAAATTTTTTTAAACAAAGATATCTTTGAAGCACATCAATACAAGGTTACTCTTGTATTACAAATTGGGTTGTGCTAACAATCGTTTGTTAGACAAAGGCTTTGTAGAGTGTGAATAGAAAGTATAAGAGAATATTTAGACTATAGCTGATAGCATGTTAATCTATTCCAAACAGGTCAATATATGGGACATTGGATCATTCGATGTTGTATCTGCATTTGTCGAAGGTTTCCAAATAGTTCAAATGCAGCTACCACACAAGTATTCCAGTGATAGTATGACTCATTATACATAAAAATCTCCTGTCTTCTTTTTAAAGATTTTAGTGAAATTCAAACAAATAATTCACATTAAAAATAAGGAAAAAAAGATGGAAAAGGAAAACGTATAGCGTTCTGCTTGAGGATTAAGTATCTAGGTTAAATTTCTTAATTTTTCTACAAGTTATCTCATTAACCACTTCTATGTACATAATGAACATACTGTAAATATACGTTGTCACAAAAACGAGACATACTCAGATGAAGGTTTGGGGCAGCCACCTGTATAATATGGTATCCTGGCTGCAAAGTCATTTTTTTTAGCAAATAAACAGCACTGATGTGCATACAACTGAGTCCAAAACAAGGCTGAGGAATTGGGAAAAAGGGCAGGGTTTTAAAGGGGAAGACAGGAAGTGAGGTCATAAGGATCAGGCCCATGTTCGTTAGCCATTGGTTCGAGCCCGGACGTGATGTTAGAGGGGCCGGATCCGGTAAGGTCTCCTTCCATTGGCTCGGTCCCGCAAGTGACGTCAATAGAACCAGATGGAATCTCCTGGGAATGGTCTACAGGAATTAGAGAAAAAGAGTCAGTGCACTCTGCCACATCCCGGCATGCCTCAGAACTGCCTTCACTCAAGCCCTTTAGCTGCCTCCCATGCCTCCCGTGTGTGAAAACGTATATACTATATGCCCTTAATGCCTATCTGTCTAACAGTTCATGTTTATTTCTAGCTGTCAAACTTCAAATTGGTGCTATTCTACTGTCACACAGAGTTAACATTACAAACATTACATTTTCTATAATTTATAGGGGGTTAAACTGAATCTATCATTATCTCTATTCAGTTACATTATATTCAAGTTCAAAATTAAACAAACAAAGGTAAATTTGCCATTAACATTAACTTAAAGGATTTGGCTCTAACATCTTGCATTAGGTTATATAGAAAGAGATACATGATGCTTCATGCTCAAGACCAGGGGTTAGCTAGGGGAAGCATACTAAAGATTAACTCATCCTACTGAGAATAGTTAGACAAAATGTAATATAACTGAAAAGCTTAGCAGACAAAAATTGTTACCCAAAGATTTTCTGCTACAATGTGCAAATAGTACCAGTCTGTTTGTCACCCACCTTTGAATTTGCACCTCATTTGTAATTGCCTTAGAGTCTTAACAAGAATGTGATCTAATGTAAAGTCGAAGTGTGGAGAATATACAGTGGTGTGAAAAACTATTTGCCCCCTTCCTGATTTCTTATTCTTTTGCATGTTTGTCACACAAAATGTTTCTGATCATCAAACACATTTAACAATTAGTCAAATATAACACAAGTAAACACAAAATGCAGTTTTTAAATGATGGTGTTTATTATTTAGGGAGAAAAAAAATCCAAACCTACATGGCCCTGTGTGAAAAAGTAATTGCCCCCTTGTTAAAAAATAACCTAACTGTGGTGTATCACACCTGAGTTCAATTTCCGTAGCCACCCCCAGGCCTGATTACTGCCACACCTGTTTCAATCAAGAAATCACTTAAATAGGAGCTGCCTGACACAGAGAAGTAGACCAAAAGCACCTCAAAAGTTAGACATCATGCCAAGATCCAAAGAAATTCAGGAACAAATGAGAACAGAAGTAATTGAGATCTATCAGTCTGGTAAAGGTTATAAAGCCATTTCTAAAGCTTTGGGACTCCAGCGAACCACAGTGAGAGCCATTATCCACAAATGGCAAAAACATGGAACAGTGGTGAACCTTCCCAGGAGTGGCCGGCCGACCAAAATTACCCCAAGAGCGCAGAGACAACTCATCCGAGAGGTCACAAAAGACCCCAGGACAACGTCTAAAGAACTGCAGGCCTCACTTGCCTCAATTAAGGTCAGTGTTCACGACTCCACCATAAGAAAGAGACTGGGCAAAAACGGCCTGCATGGCAGATTTCCAAGACGCAAACCACTGTTAAGCAAAAAGAACATTAGGGCTCGTCTCAATTTTGCTAAGAAACATCTCAATGATTGCCAAGACTTTTGGGAAAATACCTTGTGGACTGATGAGACAAAAGTTGAACTTTTTGGAAGGCAAAGGTCCCGTTACATCTGGCGTAAAAGGAACACAGCATTTCAGAAAAAGAACATCATACCAACAGTAAAATATGGTGGTGGTAGTGTGATGGTCTGGGGTTGTTTTGCTGCTTCAGGACCTGGAAGGCTTGCTGTGATGGATGGAACCATGAATTCTACTGTCTACCAAAAAATCCTGAAGGAGAATGTCCGGCCATCTGTTCGTCAACTCAAGCTGAAGCGATCTTGGGTGCTGCAACAGGACAATGACCCAAAACACACCAGCAAATCCACCTCTGAATGGCTGAAGAAAAACAAAATGAAGACTTTGGAGTGGCCTAGTCAAAGTCCTGACCTGAATCCAATTGAGATGCTATGGCATGACCTTAAAAAGGCGGTTCATGCTAGAAAACCCTCAAATAAAGCTGAATTACAACAATTTTGCAAAGATGAGTGGGCCAAAATTCCTCCAGAGCGCTGTAAAAGACTCATTGCAAGTTATCGCAAACGCTTGATTGCAGTTATTGCTGCTAAGAGTGGCCCAACCAGTTATTAGGTTCAGGGGGCAATTATGTTTTCACACAGGGCCATGTAGGTTTGGATTTTTTTTTCTCCCTAAATAATAAAAACCACCATTTACAAACTGCATTTTGTGTTTACTTGTGTTATATTTGACTAATGGTTAAATGTGTTTGATGATCAGAAACATTTTGTGTGACAAACATGCAAAAGAATAAGAAATCAGGAAGGGGGCAAATAGTTTTTCACACCACTGTATTAACCTCTGCAAAATAGAGATGTTTGAAAACAGTTAGTAAAAAGTGTGAAAACAATTAGTTGCTTTTTCAGAAAAGATTAGAAATAACAGTTGTAGTGGTGCAGTGCTTTGTACAGCTTCCTCATGGAGCAATCATCCTGAGTTTAAATCCTGGACTCAGGCACAAAAATATTGAGATTGACTGGTGAAAATATTGCTGTTAACTTTGAAAAAATCAGTATTAAGCAATAAACTGAACATGAGCATAAAATGAGTTTAAAACCATTTATCTTTTGAAGCTTTTAAAATAAAAGCCGTTTTCACTCTTCTTGTAAAGATCTTTTCGAGATCTAAAATTCTGAAAACAGGCTTTTGTGTCAAGATCTTCTTCAAAGACTTGAACCTCTGAACTAAGCAGTTTTTATGTCACAATTTGCTCAAAGATTTAAAGTGTTTTATTACTGCAATGTTATGCTTTGAAATAGTAATAAGATTATTTAATCCAAATCATGTTTTTTAGATAATTAAGTGTGAAACTTGAAATGTATGAAAGTATAAATAAAAATAAGAAATAAGCAAATATTACTTGTGCAAAGAAACATTTATTTTAATTACGTAGTACAGGTTGCTACGCATGAAAAGAAACTGCTCATTTTAAAAGAAGCATTCCAACTTTGTAGAAGAGAAAGTCCAGGAAAGGAGAGAACCTGGGAAGTGGGAGGTTCTGAACAACCAGGAGTAAAGCATTTTTTTACTTAAGCAGAATGAAAATTAAAAAACATGTATAGATCATCTTGAAGATAAAGAGGAAGGTCTGAATCCGTGTCATCATTGCTGAACTGCTATAAGAATACTATATTTATTATTACTTGTATTTTGTATTTATCTTTTTTATTTTATTTCTATTCTTTAATAAATA
The DNA here is from genome assembly GCF_900747795.2 of Erpetoichthys calabaricus. Classification (NCBI taxonomy): domain Eukaryota; kingdom Metazoa; phylum Chordata; class Cladistia; order Polypteriformes; family Polypteridae; genus Erpetoichthys; species Erpetoichthys calabaricus. The sequence continues at coordinate 175,281,974 of NC_041394.2, forward strand.
AGCTAAATTCGTTTAATATTAACTTAGTCTAGATTCTTAAATTTTTCTGGTCTTAGACATTCAGGTGGGGAGGTGTCAGCTTCATTGAAAGGTTATACAGGATTAGGGATGTCAAATGTGAGATAAGGGCCTGAAAATGTGAGATAATGGCCTGCAACAGGTAACCAAACCTGTTCAAATCTCAAAGCCCAGTGCTAGGACCAGGCCCATAGCTTATTAAGTCTTAGTCTGGGAAAGACAGACGGATAACCTGGTATCCCTCAATGCCTGGATGAGGTCACCACATGAGCAGACTTCCTACTTAAGACACTAATTAGCTATGGCGGGGTATCTGCAACAGTTACAAGTATTTGTTATTATAAGATTCTAGTGTGTCAGGCAGTAGTAGCTAAGATTTAAATGACTGATATATAAAACTTGTTAGTTACCCAAGAAGCAATGGGAATAGCCTATATAATATTGAGGGGATACTGGGTTCTCTTGTGGTATAACAAGATGGGCAAGCAAATTGTAATTGATTGAAGGTTTAGAGATGCAGGATAATAACAAAGAACAAGCAGGTAAAATCTTGTCCCGGCTGGATGTCAAATCCATTTTTATTGTCTTTGTTCATATTTGATTTTTTTGCATGTATTAATTTTATTTATGTTTATTTAGTATTGATTGTGTTTATGTTTCAATGCTTTAGTGATGTTCCATGTATGTTGTGGGTTGTTCCTGAAGAGGCAAGGCTAGCTGCCAATTACCACCAGGTACTGCCCTCTGCCTATAAATCTAGAGGGTCTCCAACAGTTCCTGGCAGTTTATTGTAAATGCACTTGAGAGTTGGTGAGTTTACTTGTTTTCATTGGATTTCTAGACTTTCGACTTTCTGCTCTGTGTTTTGACCTAACTATTGGGATCTGCACTAAGACTTGTTTTATTTTGTGTTACAAGCCATTCCATTTTGCCTTTGTGCGCCATGAAGTTTCATTGTGATTGAAGATTCGTCTAGGCTGTTTTGTGTGTAGTTGAGGGTTTTGACAAGTGGTCATTTCTGAAAGTGTTTTTGAGACATCCTTTACATACTGTACTTTGGAACTCCTAGTTCACAACAGAAACAAGTTTACAAATGAGATAAAGTTGGGGCGGAGTGGTGGCTCTGAGGCTAAGGATCTGTGCTGGTATCCAGAAGGTTGTTGGTTTGAATCCTTGTCACTGCCAAAAGAGGTCCTACTCTGCTGGGCCCTTGAGCAAGACCCTTAACGTGTAATTGCTCCAAGGGCACTGTACATTGGCTGACCCTGCGCTCTGACCCCAAGGGGTATGTGAAAACTAACAAATTCCTAATACAAGAAATTGTATAAGGTGAACAAAAAAAAAAAAAGATAAATTATTCTAACTTTATATCTGGTTCAGTTGTATTAAAACTTTAATTGTGTATTTTATGATTTATTGTTATCTTTGTTCATTTTAAATTACTTGTCACATTATGTTATTTCTGTCATTATGTTTATAATGGGTTAAGTGCGTTCCCTTTCTAAGTTTGCCAACATTTTTTGTTCATTGTGGGTGGTTCCCCAACAGGCAGGGGCACCCTGTCTGCTGAGCCTCCCTCTGGCTGTTTAACACTAGAAGTGCCATACCAATTAGCTTAGTCTTTTTAAATCTTTAATTATTTTATAAATGTGCAAGTCACACTGCAGTCCTTCCTTGACATTTTCTATATTGCTGTACTTCACATGCTATTATTGTAGCTATTAAATTCTATTCAGAAAACATGATTGATATTTTTCACACAGGAAACACCCAGTATTGCCTCAACAAGCAACACCATTGAATATTGGCACCCAGGTGTGAATCACTGTCTCTTTCCTCCAGCTCATACTAGACTGCATTTGCATGTCCTTTTTACCTCAACAAATCCTCTCTTGCCGCTGTTATTTTCATCACTGAACTTTGTTTCCCAAATTTGAATTGCTGCTTGCGTTCAGTAGACGACTATAAAATAATCAAGGAAAAAATGTCACTTATAATCAAATAAATTGTTTCACTATGTGCGATATTGAAAAAACAAACCTGAAAAATGTCAAGGCTCCAGTTATTTTATTTAAGTAAAAAACAACTATAAACTCACTTGAAATAGCATCACAATGTTTTTCATAGACTGTGGAATACGAAGTACACAGCTAACATGAATTTGATGTGGGGATGGGACAACACATGAAATGGCACATAGTGGATGGAAAAAAATCAGTGGATGGTGCCTTACTCACAAAGTTTTCACAGACACAGCAAACCTGACAATAAATGCAAATGTGATAAAAATGGTGGGCTTTCTTTGTAAAAATAAAAGGACCTATCCAATGTCATACTTGACTGTAAATGAGGCACATAATTAGAAAAAAACATGATTTGAGTACAACTATATTGAAATGCTGGCACAATTATTGAATCATGATTTCATAGCTTACAGAAACAAAGAAAACCAACTGTCAGGTCTACTTTGTTTATGAAAATGTGGCAGCCTGAAGAGTTAAGTGAAGTGATGAACAGTGTACCCAAGGGACAGAAAGTGGTGATTGGAGCGGATTTCAATGGACATGTTGTTGAAGGGAACAGAGGAGACGAGGAGGTGATGAGTAGGTATGGTGTCAAGGAGAGGAATGAAGAAGGTCAGATGATAGTGGATTTTGCCAAAAGAATGGACATGGCTGTGGTGAATACGTATTTTAGGAAGAGGGAGGAATATAAGGTTACGTACAAGAGTGGAGGAAGATGCACACAGGTAGATTACATCCTTTGTAGAAGAGTCAATCTGAAGGAGATTGAAGACTGCAAAGTGGTGGCAGGGGAAAATGTAGCTAAGCAACAGATGGTGGTCTGTAGGATGACCTTGGAGATCAAGAAGAGAAAGAGAGTGAGGGCAGAGCCAAGGATAAAATGGTGGAATTTGAAAAAGGAAGGTTGAGTTTAGGGAGAAGGTGAGACAGGAACTGGGTGGTAGTGAAGAGTTACCAGACAGTTGGGAAACTACAGTAGAAGTAGTAAGAGTGACAGCAAGAAGGGTGCTTGGCGTGACATCTGGACAGAGGAAGGAGGAAATGGAAACCTGGTGGTGGAACGTAGAAGTACAGGAGAGTATACAGAGGAAGAAGATGGCAAAGAAGAAGTGGGACAGTCAGAGAGATGCAGAATGAAAGACAACAATACAAGGAGATAAGGCGCAAGGTGAAGAGAGAGGTGTCGAAGGCTAAAGAAAAGGCATATGATGAGTTGTATGAAAGGTTGGACAATAAGGAGGGAGAAAAGGACCTGTACTGATTGGCTAGACAGAGGGACCGAGCTGAGAAAGATGTGCAGCAGGTTAGGGTGATAAAGGATAAAGATGGAAACATACTTACAAGCAAGGAGGAGCAGCTGGAAAGAGTACTTTGAGAGGGTGATGAATGAAGAGAACGACAGAGAGAGAAGAGATTGGATGATGTGGAGATAGTGAATCAGGAAGTGCAACAGATTAGCAAGGAGGAAGTAAGGACTTCTGTGAAGAGGATGAAAAATGGAAAGGCCATTGGTCCAGATGACATACCTGTGGAAGCATAGAGGTGTTTAGGAAAGGTGGCAGTCTAGTTTTTAACCAGATTGTTTAATGGAATCTTGGAAAGTGAGAGGATGCCTGAGGAGTGGAGAAGAAGTGTACAGGTGCCGATATTTAAGAATAAGGTGGTTGTGCAGGACTGTAATAACTACAGGGGGATAAAATTGATGAGCCACAGCATGAAGTTATGGGAAAGAGTAGTTTAAGCTAGGTTAAGAAGTGAGGTGATGAATAGTGAGCAGCAGTATGGTTTCATGCCAAGAAAGAGCACCACAGATGCGATGTTTGATCTGGGGATGTTAATGGAGAAGTATAGAGAAGGCCAGAAGGTACATTGCGTCTTTGTGGACCTGGAGAAAGCATATGACAGGGTGCTTCGAGAGGAGCTGTGGTATTGTACAAAGAAGTCAGGAGTGGCAGAGAAATACGTAAGAGTTGTACAGGATATGTATGAGGAAAGAGTGACAGATACATTCAAGGTGGAGGTGTGATTACATCAGGGATTGGCTCTGAGCCCTTTCTTATTTGCAATGGTGATGGATAGGTTGACAGACGAGATTAGACAGGAGTCCCTATGGACTATGATGTTTGCTGATGTGTGATCTGTAGCGATAGTAGGGATCAGGTTGAGGAGACCCTGGAGGGATGGAGATATGCTCTAGAGAGGAGAGGAACGAAGGTCAGTAGGAACAAGACAGAATACATGTGTGTAAATGAGAGGGAGGTCAGTGGAATGGTGAGGATGCAGGGAGTAGAGTTGGCAAAGGTGGATGAGTTTAAATACTTAGGATCAACAGTATAGAGTAAAGGGGATTGTGGAAGAGAGGTGAAAAAGAGAGTGCAGGCAGGGTGGAATGGGTGGAGAAGAGTGTCAGATGGGTATCAGCAAGAGTGAAAGGGAAGGTCTAAAGGACGGTAGTGAGACCTGCTATGTTATATGGGTTGGAGATGTTGGCACTGACCAGAAAGCAGGAGACAGAGCTGGAGGTAGCACAGTTAAAGATGCTAAGATTTGCACTGGGTGTGACAAGGATGGACAGGATTAGAAATGAGTACATTAGAGGGTCAGCTCAAGTTGGATGGTTGGGAGACAAAGTCAGAGAGGCAAGATTGTGTTGGTTTGGACATGTGCAGAGGTGAGATGCTGAGTATTTTGGGAGAAGGATGCTAAGGATAGAACTGCCAGGGTAGAGGAAAACAGGAAGGCCTAAGAGAAGGTTTATGGATGTGGTAAGAGAGAACATGCAGGTGGATGGGTGTAACAGAACAAAATGCAGAGAACAGAAAGATATGGAAGATGGTCCACTTTGACAACCCCTAATGGGAGTACATGAAGAAGAAGAAGAAGATTAAACCCTCATGAACCCTACCATATCAAAATCACCCATAATCATTAGTCAATTGTTACTCTTCTTTTGTGATTTTATCAGTGTGCTCAGTTCATCCTAGAAGCTTTCTTCAATCATTTCCTCAACATCCTCAGTAGGTACATACACTTAAATCATCCACATAGGTACAAGTTTATTGTTCAGCTTCAAACACATTATTCTCTCTGAAACCAGTTTGTACTCTGTTATGGCCACATTTGCCCTCTGCCCCTTCTATTTGACAGAATAGATAACTCTGTATTTTTCTTTTTTTTGGTATTGTGGTGGTAAAATCCATTTCTCCATCCAAGAAGGTTTCAGAGACTCCCAAGGATGTCGGGATCTAAACTGTTAATTTTCTGGATCAAGATTGATGATTTTCCTCGTTGGTAGAGACTGAGGACATTCCATGTGCCTATTTTGTAGAAGTTGCTGGATGACAACACAGATCTGCCTGCACATATACGGTCTCTCCACCAGGTCAATATGACATCCTTCTGATTATTGCCTCTTTTGCCAAGAGCTGCACCTATTCTGTCAACTAGCATGATGCACCTGCTGCAGCCCACAGATCCAGTGCAACAAGATGTACATACACCTTCACCTATTGTTTCAAGTACTAGCTCTGTGCCATTGTTGCATCATATGCAACCCACTGCTGCCTACATGCCTGTACCAGCTGTTGACCAAACAGATCCTTCTACCTGCTGAGACAATATCCTTCCAGCTCCCAAGGACCTATGAACTGTTGCCTGTGCTTCCTGACAAGCTGTTGCTGCCCCCTCACCACTCTGAGGTGCACATCAGATCTTGGAGTGGGATTGGTGAATTGGAGAATGTAAAAAGAACAGTAAGGATTACCTTAGAAAAATGGTGTTTACTTCTTGTATAATTTTATGTGTCCAGCTGACTGAAATGTAGTGTTTTGCTTTTCATTAATAAATACTAAAGCAGTTTTTTGACCCAAACCGCTACAACCATGTATTGAAAACTTTGAAAATTAGTGCTAACATTTCAAATAAAAATATATGGAAACAATGCACACTGTGTGCCAAGAGATTATTTTTACCATCACTGAAATTTTGTTATTTGTGGCTTTTGGAGATAGGGCAGTAGGAATGCATCATCAGGATGACAAGCTGATGGGCCATTAGTCACAACAAAAATGATTCAGATGCCACTTGGCATAACCTCAGTGGATTTAGTACTGAAAAAATGCATGGTGGTTCTAATAAGCCGGAGAAAAAAACAGCTTATGAAGCAGTTCATTGTCACTTGCTGAAGAAATTAACGTAATGTTTCTGCATTTGGGTTTTGTTTACCCTTTTAGTCTGTTCATTGGCTTCTGTTTCTAGATTGTTATTTGGGGCTTGTTTGCCATAGGATTGCCATTGTAGACAACTCCTTTTTGGTTTTTTTTTTAAACTTTGTTATTTATTAATTTATAAATAATTTTGTTTCCATTTATAAAGAAATTACCATTGTCTTTTGATCACAAGTGAGAGTTTGAAGGTTTCTGCATTCCCGTGAGGCCATTTTTGGACCTAGTTAGGTCAAAGTTGCCTTGAGGTAGTTTGGGGTAAGATGGTCTGTGTGAGCCTGTTCTGGGCTGCTTTATTTATTTATTTGTTTCTTTGTTTATTATTTTCACACCCACTTTTGCCATGTTCAAATCTCCTTCACATAACAGCTTTAAAGTGCTCCTATCTATCGGACAAGTGAGATTTAAATGCCATAATTGCACCCCAAATGCTTTACTTTAAAACTGAACTTGTAAAAAGGCTACACCGTAATCTGTTAAACTAGTTGGTCAGGTTCGCTTCAAGGTTTCTACAATGGATTTTCAGTTTATGTGTGTTCAGACAACATGGAACTACAGCTTAAAACAAACAAAAGTCCTTTAGTGTTTGAGAAACAAAATGAAATGAAGTCTGCCCAGTGAAAATGCATTGTATGATGAAGAATTGGCATAATCCTACACTGGATGACCACAACTGCCAGAGACTGTTATCAGCAAGATAACAAATGACAAAGTGACCAATAAAGCTTGCTGCTGTCCTCCTTTCAAATGCAAATGATTATTACAGTCAATGTAAATATAGTGTATATTACAGAATGAGGCTGGAGTAAGAACTTCAGTGAACATTCTGTCCACATTCATCTTTAAAATAGATTCAACTAGTTTCCTTTAAGTAATTTAATATTAAGTACTATTTCAAAGGATCAGTAATTTTTTTAAGCATTGTAAACATATACATATAATTTTAAAGCAAAAAACTATTTGATACGAGTTTATATTGTTTTCCATAACAGTGCACACTGCTGATGACAAAGCAGACATGTTTAAATGTACACACTAAACCAGAATAAGGAGTTTAACCAGGTTAATGCTGGTTACTTAAAAAATCTACATTTACATTGTAAGTCCACCTATGTAATTCTCTAAAGACATCATTAAAGAACTAAACATTGGTTTAGTGATGTAGCTTCAGCACAACAAAATAAATGTGTTGATTTCTAAAATATTGAGACAGATCATTTTAGTTAGGAGAATAATAATGTAGTCACTCAAGCATTTTTCTCGGAAAATTTATCTTTTTACTATTGCCTTCCTTTCTCCCATTTAAACAATTCAAAATATCAAAGAGGTTTAGCATTAGGGTGATTTTGGCATCGCTTCAGAAATGCATGAATTACTTGTTGCTGCTGCTTGGCATATTCCAATGATCATGATAATGTAACTGGCTACAGACATGCGCAGGATCAATAAAGTACTTGCTGTACTATCTATCTATATATTATCACACACAAATGAGTAGGGGGCACCTTCAGGCATTATTATCAGGTGTTAAGTGTAAAACCATCCCATCCTAAGGGTTTACACTGTCATCTATTCCTTACCATATTTTGCCATCAAAGGTGAAGAAAGGAAGCTCAAGAAATAACATTACTTCCACTTCCTCAGAAACAGCCACTATTTCCAGTACTGGAAAATTTCACAAATTAATGTACCAGAAGTCCACAGTCTTTTATCACATCTGGAAAGAAGCCCTAAAACCAGTGCTGGTGAAGATCAGTTTTGATTTGCATTTAATTTTTTTCTTGGCTTCACCAACCCACCAAAACATATGGGATTCACTGACTACTAACACCAACTCTTTATATTTGTAATTTGTTTTCTTGCACTCAGTTTGTCTGAGAACTTGTATGTAATTTTTAAATGCAAAGGCTAACCTAAAAAGGCATTAAAAGTGTTAAACAGAAAAAAAAAAATCAGGTTTAGATCAAATTAGACAAAAATATTTATCCACAAGAGACAAACTACATAAACTTCTTTTTGCAGCACTTAGTGATAGGTGCATGTATAACTTGCTGGAGGATAGATTTTATCCAGGTCACAAATGGTCCTGACCATACAAAGTAATTCACCATGTTGCCTGCATTACTTGTTCCATATTATTTGCGATAATTGAATAAATGAGCAAAGGTCTGCTAAACAAAGGAGTAGAATATTTTCCACCAGATGCTACAATATCTACAGAACAACTGGTTTTGCAGATTAAGGAACTGCATTAGGAGAATGTAAATGAGCTATTCAATACCAGTGTCAATGCTGGAGCTATGAATAAAATATAACATATTCCAAATATACCTTTTTATGTTTTTAATATTCTCTATTATATCTTTAATAAGGCATGATCATGTAATCTAAGCTTGTCATAATTGAAGAGATTTGTTAAATCCTCTTGTGTAGGTGTTGGTATGGACAAAATGACAGCAATGTGTTTATTGGTGGAAAAAGAAAATACTCAAGTCTTGCTAATTCTGAAGAAGTCTTTATAGTGGTGTATTGGTTAGCACTCATGCCTCAGTTTCAGAGTTCTGGGTTAGATCCCTGGACCAGGTAACAAACCTTGTGTAGTCTAGACTTTCTTTCCATGCTGGCATGGTTTTTTTTTTCCTAACCATACCCCGAAGACAGGTGCTTTGGTTTAATTGGTAACTCTAAGCTGGCCAAATATTAGTGAATCTGCATAATATAATGTGATGCATTGGAGTCCCATTCAAGACAATTCTTGCCTTGTGCCTAATAGGGTACAGCTGACCTGTCACTGAAATTTAGCAAGTAGGTTCACAAAATCTATCCATGTATAAGGGCAGACAAATTGGTAGTCTGGACACCCAGAATACCAGTTTTTAATTCTGGGCAAGTAAACTCATAAAGCCTGGCAGGCTTCCAGATGTTTCAGTTCTTTGGTCCATGTAATATTTTCTTAAGAAAAAGCAATTTGATAAAAGCAGAAGACCTTTGGTATTACTTTTAAAGACAGTTGTTTATAGCAAGCCAGACTGCCATAACCCTCATCTAAAGCTTGGTTTATAGTTGAATAGGACACAACAGGTCATCAAAGTGTAAAAAAGACATGCAAAAATATTAGAAGTGCACCCACTTCTATAGCAAAATTGTGTAGCAAACCTTTAAAGCAAGTAGGAGAAACAATAGCATTAGCTGTAAAGCAACTGGAACAGTGAGAGCAAGAATGGCAAAAGTTAAACAAATCCTCTCCTCATTTGCCACAATATAAATAAAGCAATAGTTAACACATACTTTGTTTAAAAAAAAGGAGAGGAGAGGACAGGGCGAACCATTCCAGTACTACTTCAGTACCAGTTACAAGTGAAAGGAATCACAATTACAAGCAGCATTATGACAAAAAAACTTTTCAAATACTGGAAGAACTGGATTTGGTCTTGTCCATTTCAGGAGAAGGACTTATGAAATGGAACTCTGTTAGCAGTGGTGTTATTTTACCTTCTTTTTTACTATCATCCCGAGGTATCCTTTATTTACTTTACAGAGGTGCTTTAATTACACTATATACAAGCTTGAACAGTAGAAAAAGGCTCAGAAGGAAATGGAAAAGGCAGCTAAAGCTTCAGCTAAGCCTAAGCAGGCCAGAGACTGACCTGGAACTGATAGGCGAAAGAACTGATCTCCAGGGACCTGACGCTGTAGTATCAGCTCCAGCCGAGAGTGAAAGTGGGAGCGAAACTGCAAATGAGTTGGGCCAGGAGAACTTGTTGATTCCAGAAAGTTCATTAGAACTGAGCATGGCCTTACTATCTGCGCTGTCAACTACCCTCCGCAAGTCAGCGGCACCAACTCCAACCAGACTTGCTACTCCACCTGCGGAGCACGGAGAAGACCAAAACGAACAGTCTGAACTGAAGGTAACAATCATAGCAATGATTACCGCACTAACTACTGCTCTCTCTGGTGGCAGTTTAAGAGTAACGTAAAGAAAGTTACAAAGAATATAAGGAAAGATATAAAGGACATAAACATGACAAATAAGAAGCTGCTTTAGGATATTAAAGACCAGGAGAAGCATTTAAGCAGTTGCATTGAGGCAAACTTTAAAGGTATGCTATAAAAAATTGAGGAAAAAATACCGGAAAATGCAAAAAGTTTGAGAATAAATTTAGAGCACTTGATGCTCAGTTTGAAGATATTAAGCCAATGTAACAACTCGTATAGTTGAATAGATGGTATCTGTCGCTGATGAAAAAGCAACAGCTACGAAATCTAAATGGAAGTTGCTTGGAGACAGACTGCATTGGAAGATGGATATAGAAGAAATAATATCAGAACTGAAGGTCTCCCTGAAAACCATGAACGTCTAAATGCAGTGAAATTCATAGCTGAAATATTCTCTAAAATAATTGTAGAGGACTTTAAATAAGACACAGAGATATTAGGAGCTTACCACATACATGGATCGAATGCCTCAAAACCTAGAAGCCTTATTGTTTGATTTGACAAATTACAATCTAAAGTAAATTTGATACCACTTCTCAAACTGAAACAAGAGATTATGTTTGAAAATAACCGCATTCATATTTTTCATGATTTCTCAACTTCAACAGCTGCTAAACATGCCGCATTTTACAGCATTAAGCAGCACTTAATTCAAAGCGGAAATCAGATACAGCCTCTTGTATCTTGCTAAATTGAGAGTGGATATTCAAGACAAATTCTACATTTTTAGTTCTCTGGATGAAGCAGAAAAAGACCTAAGAAAACTGATCCTGACACTTTTTGAAATATGATCGTGAGTCATATCATGTCCTGGAAAAGAAAAGAAGATTTTACCTCTTATTTGGTCCATTTGCAATGAGAATTGTGTCATAATTATACATTCTCTTCCCTTCATGGCTACTTTTATGTTTTAATTGCAATTATAATTATTAACTTTTTCCAAAGGGGATTGTTAAGTACCCTTGGCTTATTTGTATTAGGATTGTACTATTATACTTTATCTGTTTCTCCATGCATACTGTTTAACATCATTCCCTGGGTTTATTATTTCAGGACTGTTTAAGATTATATTCTAGATTTATAATATTTGGACTGTATTGCTAATAGATATCTCTACTTAAATTTTCCCCACTGCTCCTTGCTTGTCTTGTTTTGGATGTTGTTTCCATGTCAGAGGACTGGAACTTCGTGAAGTGTGGTAAAGCCTCAATTGGGGTGGTAAAATGGGGGGCTGGGGGGAGGGGAGAGAAACAGAGCAAGCTATTTCTAACCTATTCTTTTTACCCCCATAATTGTAAGTGCCAACACAATAGGATTCATAGCCATAACTTCTGGCAAAATTGGAAATTAAGGTTAAAAATATCTTATATAATAATGTACTACCTTAATATAGGACTATAAAATGTCAACAAAAGTTCAGAAGCAATGCTTCTAGGACTAAACAGTGAACTTTGTGACCTGGAATGTCAAAAGTGTCCATAACGAATTAAAGAGGAAAAAAGTATTCTCTCACCTAACAAGTCTAAACGCCAAGATAGTATTTTTACAGGAGACTCACTTATTAAGCATGGATCAGTTTCAGTTGCAAAGAGATTGGACCAGCCAAATATTCCACTCCAGCTACACAAAGAAAACTAGAGGTGTGGGAATCTTAATACATAGAACAGTTTAATTTGTATCATCAGATGTAGTATCTGACCCTGAAGGGCGATATGTGATTGTCATGGGTAATTTATTTAATTGTAAAGTGATATGATAAATATCTGTGCACCCAATGTGGATGATAGAGACTTAATCCAAAATGTATTTGCATCCATCCCTAATGTGAAAAGTCATAAAATTATAATGGCTGGAGACAGAGTGCAGTGGGAAAAGGACCTGTTACTCAACATTTGAGAAAAGGAGTGGAAGGCAGGCATTCACAGAATTCACCCTAGCTCCATGTGCACAAAACATATAATTATTCAACTTAAAATCTTTTATCGAGCATATCTGTCCTGTTTAAAATTGTCCAAAATGTTTTCTGGACAAGATCCAACCTGTGAATATTGTAGTCGAGCTCCAGCCTCAATGGGCCACATGTTTTGGGCGTACACCAAATTAATATCATCTGGGACCAAAATCTTTAAATCCTTATCAGAGAGCCTTGGTGTCACAATCCTTCCTAATCCATTAACAGCTGTGTTTGGTGTACTTCCAGATGGGTTTAAAGTAGAAAAGGACAAACAAACTTTAATTGCCTTTACTTCACTACTAGCATGTAGACTTATCTTGCTTTGGATGAATCCTAGCCCACCTCTTTAAAGTCAGTGGGTGCCTGATGTTATATACTATTTGAAATAGGAAAAAATATAATTCTCACTTAGAGAATTTGTTTGAAACTTCTGTTAAAACCTGACAGGATCTAATCAGTAACATTTTAGAATAAACATTTACAGTATATTGGGGAAAAGAATTCCCTTCCCTCTTTTCTACTCTTACAGTTTTACTTCTGCTGTTGGCTTTCCACTATTTCTCTTGAGTAGGGGTTGAATAAAATTTAGTCTTGTTAAGTTTGACTTGATTATATATAATGTTACTTGCTGTTAATAAAATCATTAAAAAACAAAAACAAAAAAAATACCGGAAGAACTTTTTTTAACAGATTAAATACAGAGGATATTCTGCAAAGTAGTGATGACTGCAGAGAGGGGACAGCATTAGAACCAAGTCAGAGAATGTGCTGTGCTGTATGCAGACAGTATGCAGAAACCACATATAAAAGGAGGACTTTGTCTTCAGGAAAAAATAATTTTACGATTGAAAAAGTCAGAAAACACTGTTAACTGTACTATTCAGCTTGCAGTATCTAATAAATGCTAATACAGTGCTCAGTCATTACAGTAATTGAAATGTACAACTTGGAAACAAAAATACACACAAATTTAGCAGGTAATTATTATCAACTTACAGAGCTTACTGCAGTTGAGAGAATTACCTAAAATATCAGCAGTTTGTTGATTACACATAATTCTTGAATATTCTAATAATGCTCTTGTCACAAATTTTAAAGTGTTACCCTTTGAAAATGGACATTAACCTTTGGAAATCAGATGGATATAGGCCATTTCCATTTGCTTAATAAAGTAACAGATGGGGCATGAGGGGAGTCTTAAAAACTAATAAGCTCACCTTTAACCAATATGTACTCTGGGCTCCAAGTAGGTATATTTGAGATTATGAAAATGCACCCTACTACTGGCTCAAAAACTGCATAGTGTTAACATGCTTTTCAGGCCTAACCCTCACTTTAATAATGTAAGGACCCTATTAATGTTCAAAGAGTGACACATTTTAATGCAAGTGTGTACACAGATCACTGGCTGTGGTCAACTAAAGGTGTATGGCACAGTATAGGACATATTGCACCTTAGAACCTTAGGACATATTGTAGAGAAGCAAATTGCTGGGATATAATGTAAGAGTTTAATTTGAACCCTGCTCCAGTGTGTACCTGGCATGTGTCTGAGTCTCATATCCTTCTGAGCTTATGCCTAAAAGCTGAGGCTATTATTTTATTATTCACTATGATAAAATGTATTTCTTGTCCTTTACATAACCCCTTAAGAGAAGTGCTATATTTATGGCATAACTTTTCCCTTACAATACTGTTTCCTGTCTTGTACCAAGCTGGATCATAATATATTTATATATCTATATATATATATATATATATATATATATATATATATATATATATATATATATATATATATATATATATATGTATGTATATAGGCCATTGTTATTTTTCTCCTTCCTTTTAAGCGTTCACATAGCTCCCAAAAAATAAAAATGAAAAACATACATTTAAAAAGCACGTACATCCTAAACAAACAGGACTATCAATCAAAATCTGCCAAGTCCTGTTAGCGACTAGGTGTAACCAATCATGTTAAAAGTTTTCTGAATTTGTAATGAATTCCTTTTAAAGAAAAGTGACCTAATCAATGAATTGTATAAATATAGCGCTGAGGACATTTTTTCCTTTGTAGCAATGTGACTAGCATGTGGCTGTTAAGATTTAGATAAAGAATAACAATTGATGCTTTCTCCTGCCTGTGTTTTATTGCTTAAATCGGGGCATTCCAGTGGGGGGGGGTGCCTGTGTGTATTAAATTTTCTTCCACAATAAATTCGGACATAAAACAAAATTTCAGAATACAATATTAATGTGGTATTTCAGTTTGTTTTTGATAAAAAAAAATATTTTTGTGTACATTGAAAAATGACTATGCATAAACATGATAGAATACTTTAAAAATCACCTGTTTGTTAAAATATTCTCTTCCAAGATGCCAAATGTGTTTATATTATGGTAGAAATTAACTATGCATTCATGTATAAAAAAATTTTGCAAATACATTTTGCTGTAAAATGTTGCAGATAATCCCACCACCTTATATAAAGCTGGGATGGCAGAAAGTGCACCTGAATTACCAGGTTTGTAAAGGTGGTTGCCCAACACACTACCATATGCATTTAAAATTTCTCCATCCTGATATATGTATGTATGCTGATAATCAAGAAAACATAAATTCTGACTTTGGATGAAAGCAATAATTTTTGATTTCAAAATTCACATTTATACAGTGACATTTATTTTCCTTTGTGCAGTGCCACAGACTACAGTTATTATCTGTGCTGTTCACCATAGTTTGTGCTACTACACTACAAATGTTTCAAATGAACAGCTGGAAATTCAGCATATGGTGAACATCAAAACATCAATATTTTTTCCATATGTTCATTTGTGAGTTCATAGTGATTGTGTGACAAAATAGACAACAGTAAGCACCAAATAGCTCTTGTTTGTGATGGTGGTGCCACTACATCCCACAAATACAATTATTCCATTTATGCATGCAGTTAAGATTTTTTTAATCAGTTACGCCAACTGGAAGGGAGTACTAATAATTCACTGACATGATGTTTATACATATTGTCATTGAAACACAAAACAGTGCCAAAAAGAATGCAAAACTTTAATGTTGGACTACACTCTGCATTTCTGTTTCTCTTAGAAATGAATTGCTTAATGCAGGAAATTCTCAGAGATGGGATGCTAATGTTATAATGTTAAAAGTAAAGCATCTGGTGTGAGCAGTTCTAAGAGCTTATAACTAATTTTACACTCACAGTAAGTGTGCACGCTTCAGAAGCTGTGAGAGAATATTATGCATTGTCCAGGGTGCACTGTAGTACATACAATGGCAATAATTATTTTTGTAATATTGTATCATCTCCTTTGGGATTTACTTTTATGGCAACAAAGATTGTGTGATTGTACGGAGCCCCCAAGGGGACATTGTGCAGTTTTTTTTTCTGAGGATTTTTCTGGTGCGCACCTGATAGTTTCAAGTGCGCACCAGATACTTTCAAGTGAGCACCAGATACTTTCAAGTGAGCACCAGATACTTTCAAGTGCGCACCAGATAGTTTCAAGTGAGCACCAGATAGTATCAAGTGAGCACCAGATTCTTTCAAGTGAGCACCAGATAGTTTCAAGTGAGCACCAGATACTTTCAAGTGAGCACCAGATACTTTCAAGTGAGCACCAGATAGTTTCAAGTGCGCACCAGATAGTTTCAAGTGAGCACCAGATAGTTTCAAGTGCGCACCAGATAGTTTCAAGTGGGCACCAGATAGTTTCAAGTGAGCACCAGATAGTATCAAGTGAGCACCAGATAGTATCAGGTGCGCACCAGACAGATAGTTTCAAGTGAGCACCATATAGTGTCAAGCGCGCGAATGATACTTTAGCGTGCGCACCAGAAACTATTCCATGCGCACCCTTTGATACTGTTACGGGCCTCACATATGGGCTTTGTATAGGGATTATGTGATATTAAAAAAAAAAATCTGTCAGTGCACAGTTTCACGTGTAAAGTTCATAATGGAGAAAGGCATTTTTGAGTTTTTAGAGTCGAGAAACGTTGCAAAAGAAGACATACAGAGAATCAAAGACGACAAGGTAGGACAATTTGTCTTGGCAACTTCCGATACTTTTAAAATAATGGATTTTTAAGCAGTATACTTTTTAGTATTGACAGAAATGTAGGCAATATCAGTGTTTCTCAACCACTATTGACTTGCTTGACACGATCTGCAATATTTTTCCTGTTCTTACTCGCGCTCGCTTCACTTAGAGGTACAAACTCCACCTGCTCTTTAGTTATATTTTATTTACCGGTTGAAATCACGCTCGTTTCTCCAAAGGGGTACTGAGACCATAAACGTACCGGGCTAAATTACACATAATAGCTAATAGTTGTTAGTACAGTACCTTCAGAGAATTTGCGGTTTGATTGAAATTCTGACAGTTTTTACGCTAACCCCTTGCTTTGCGCGTTTTTTCGCGACTCACTCAGCTAGGGTTAATTTATCGGGCTCTTGTTCAGAAAGCGGACGCCACATGGTTGTTTCACAATAATTAAAATTAGGTATATAAGTAGGTTTCACATTCCTGTTATCATTTTAGCCCAGTAATAGTGACTTAACATCAGGGACCTATTTTATTAACCTTAAGGTTAGTGTTTGGGCTAGGGGAAGGCCGTCTCAAGTGGCGCCCGCTTTCTGAACAAGACCCGCTTTATCGACACAGTCAGAGACCCACACTGAATAACACGGGTCCATTTTAAAGTTGTTAATTAAAAGACATACTGGTCCGGACTTTTTCCATAATTCTTGCAAAGATGCTGGGATAAAAACTGAGTCCCCACAAACCCGAACGTTAAAAAGCCTGAAAAAGGGATAGATGGAATTAGTTTTATATGTTCATCATTATGTGGCAGAGAAACCCACAAAGTGCGACCTTGTCTCCAGCATTTGAAAGACAAAAATTTGTATACATTTACACCCTTTATTAGAATAATGGATCTATCAGATTTAAAACCAGCATTTTGAAACTGTGATGGCAGCTTCAATCACTGAACTACACATGTCACAATTGTTGATTGCTTAATAGTCTTTTTATACTTGTACCAATGTTTAAATACATAGGACAACAGCTGAACTTGAACTCGATGGTAAAGTAAATGAGTAGTTAATGATTTTGCAACATATATAGTTGTATATAGCCCAGTTATTTGTTGATGGTGACAATGGTTATTTTATAAACTTTAGAGGTTTTTTTCATCATAAAATTCTTCATTTTATTATTTTTCTCATAGGCAGTGCTTGAAGGCACTGCTTGAATTGTGTTAACATCAAATGTAGAAGAAATATTTGCGATTAAATGCATATACTGTATTGTGCATTTCATTGGGCTCATTTGTATCATATACAGTGCATCTTTGTTGTTATAGTAATATCTTACATTATTAATTGTTTAGACATCTGTTCTCACATAGAACTGACATTTACTCATTTGCAGTGCTATTGCTTGATATGACTGCAGCACAGTGCCTTGAACAGTAAACAGCCCATGTATGTCACTGGGTAGGTTCACGCATTGCAAGCACAGCCAGTGACAATGTCGGAATTAGGTTTAAGCTCCATAAGATCCATCTTCTAAACATGCTTATCCAAAGCAAGGGTGTCAGAAAACTGGAGTCTATCCCAGAAATTATTGTGTAAGGCAGGAACAATCCCTGGATAAGGCACCAGTCCATTGCAGGGTAAACACAAACACACACACCAGGGCTAATTTAACATCAGCATTACACCTAACCTTCATGTCTCTGGACCATGATAGGAAACTGGAGTATTCTGGGGACACCCAAATGGACACAGGGAGATCATGAAAACTCCACACAGGGAGCACCCAGGACACAAACCCTGGTCTCCTTACTGTGAGGCAGAAGGACTACCTCTGCATCACTGATGTTTCTAAAAAGTGTCTGCTCCATTAGGTTGCCATATTTCTAAATGTTATTACTAATAAAGCATTAAAGATAAAGTGATACTTTATTTATAGTAATGGTAATGAGGGGAAATTATGTATTTCTTCCTGGGGATTTTACTGGTATAATAGTAATAGTAATGGTTGTTGCCCACAACACCCCTGATGAATTTTCTGCTTGTGTGTGTATGATTGTACATTGCAATGGTGCATCATCCATAGGGTTTGCTTCCTACTGTATGTTGCTATTAGTGCTGCTGAGATCATTACTGGCCCAATGTAACTTTATAGTTTTTGAATGTAGTAATATGAAGGTAGGAATAACTATATTTTGGCAATTGAGAGAAATTTATAACATATTTTCAGTATTCAGAAAATCTTCTATTCTTGTTTCTTTTTAATAAATACAGTATGTTATACAATACTATGTATAGCTGTGTAGTTCTATTCTTGTTAAAATGGCAAGAGTAGATACCCAAAATTATCTGGATGTTATAATTTAGACCCTTTTTCTCAGTGACAAAGGGAAATTTGGATCTGAGCACTGTGTTCTCTTTAGTGTCTTCTAATCTGGATATTAGGATAAAGGGTTTTTGACAAACATTTAATTTATTATTTTGTTAAACTCTCCTAATCCAATGAAATGGTGGTAGGACTTGTTGCAGCACTGGCTTAATGTAGGAACCAACTCTGGATGGGTTTCCAGTCCACTGCAAGGTACATCAATACACTCAATCACATTTAATGAAATCTGAAGACTTAATGGACCGAAATAAGCTTTTCTATGTTTACGTTGTTATGTTCTGTATTAATCATATCAGGGATGTAATTTTTTCTGTATTTTTACATTTGGTTATTAAAAGCAACATTTATTAATCAGTTTTACACAGATATTTTAACTTTAAGACCTGCAAATTAGATTTGGAACAATTTACAACACAGAAGTAAAGCATGCTTCACCTCTTCAGATTCTGTACAGTAAGTGGGTTAGTAGTTTGTGTGAGTAAACTTTTGCATTGCATTAGCTGTTTCTTCTAGTGGAGTACACCCCTAAAACATCCATCTGAATGAATGCAGATGTCATTTATTTGCTTTGTTTTAACGTTGCTAGCTAACTACTTTTGAGAGGATGAAATTAGAACAGCAGCACTCGCATAGTGTTATGGTAGTAGGTATGGTTGTATCAAGAACAACAGCATTGCTGTAACCACTGTTTTGTCCTACCATCTAAAATACCCTTCCAACAGTGGTCCTGTGGTGAGCTGCTAATTTTGATGGGGGCTTAAGAATGGCTACCACAAATTATGCATGGCAATAAGTGTGGTATGTTCTGATTTGAGTAGAGTAGATGTTTCTAAAAAGTGGCTGCTGTGAGTATGCTAAAGTAGAATATCAGAAAATTTAGGCCACAGCAATATCCTACTGTGAATTGTTCATCAAAGATATATATCAAAGATAGTATGCACATACTAAATCGACAGGACACACATTCAACTGGGACAACGTAAAAGTAAAATTTAAGGCCAGTACTAAAAGTGCCAGAGAGTTGGCCGAGTCTTGGCTATCAGATGAAAACGCCATCAACAGACACTTGGACATAAATCCAGCATATGCCAACTTAAGAAGGACATGTACACAATAATTAAACTATACAACCCCCCCCCCCCTTGATCATACTGACTTAGTCACCTCCACCCACCCCCCACTAAATGTGTTGCTATATATTGCCTTTGATTCTTGTAAGTCTAAGCATTATCCTCTGATGAAGACCCCTGATAAGGGTTGAAAGCTCAGGAATAAAAAAAAAAAAAAAAAAAAAACTATTTTATGATACGTGATTCGTTTTTTCTCCCTTCATGGATCTCCAGCTGCAAATATATATATATATATATATATATATATATATATATATATATATATATATAGTATGATCAGAACAGGAACAACAAGCTCTTTGTTTGTGGGATTATGTACCTAGTGCTACCCAAGGCCTTGCCTCTAATTGTTGTTACTACTGACGTGGAAACAGGATATTATTACTTTAAATAATAAGAGAGTAAAATGTGTTTATATCTGTCTGTGCAGTTTGTATCCAGCTCGCCTATTGATAATTCTGAAAAACTTGAAATTGCACTTGCTATTGACACATCATTGGAAGATCCTGAGATTCAGTTTGGCAACATGTATGATAACAGTGAGAGTGCTCTTATGTCTACACTTTCATGGCATTTCCCAGATCAGGTATGAAGGTTACTTTCTTGAGTTTCAGAAAAACTTTCATAAGTCAACTCTTCAATATTGTTTATAATAACATATGCTATGGTCAGTTCAACTTTTAGTATCTGTAATTGTCCTACATTCAGTGTAGGTTGCACAATGTTAAAAAAAGTAATGTCAGTCAGTCAGTCATTGTCCAACCCGTTATATCCTAACACAGGGTCAAGGGGGTCTGCTGGAGCCAATCCCAGCCAGCACAGGGCGCAAGGCAGGAACAAACCCCAGGCAGGGCGCCAGCCCACCGCAGGGCACACACACACACCAAACACACACTAGGGACAATTTAGGATCGCCAATGCGCCTAACCTGCATGTCTTTGGACTGTGGGAGGAAACCGGAGTACCCGGAGGAAACCCACACAGATACGGGGAGAACATGCAAACTCCAAGCAGAGAGGACCCGGGAAGTGGACCCGGGTCTCCTAACTGCAAGGCAGCAGTGCTACCCACCGTGCTGCCTATATTTTATTTGGAATAAAACATTTGTACCCCCACCCCAAAAAAAATAAATAAAAAACCCACTTCTCTGTAATTTACAAGTGAATATTCTGATAAGTCAAGCACACTGATAAACCTAGTTATACTACTAACTGCATTGTATTATTGTAGTTAATAATCAATGCCTTCTTTTACAAATTGCACTGCTTGATGTGATTTCAAATATGAATAATATTATTGACTTATTATGTTAAGTAGATTTATTTTTCTTTGCTTCCTGGTCCAGAGGTACAGCATATTACATTTATGAATAAGTATAGAATAAGAAATGTCCCAGTACTAAACAGAGAACACCAAAATTTTGTTGCCATATTTGATATGTTGTACCATGTAGGCTTTGCTCTTATCCTGTAATATGTCATATCAAGTCTAATACAATATTTGTCTTGCAGGAGTTCATAATGAATGATCAACAATTGCCTGTGGCTTCAACAGATGAACCAGCTAGGGATGAAAGTGTAAAAGAGGTCCAGAAAATAAAAATAAGACGTGTAAATATAATTCAGGATATGATGAATGTTTTCAAGGAACCTAAAGTTCTGGATGTAATATTGCGAATTGAGTTTGTCTGTGAGAAGGCAATAGATGATGATGAAGTATCAAGGGAAGACTACACAGCCTTTTGGGAGGAGTTTATGGAACAGTGTGAAGGAGAGGAGGAACGGGTCCCCAGACTCAGGCCAGACTATTCAGAGAAGGAATGACAGGCTGTTGGTAGAATATGGTCTAAAGGTTATGTGGACCACGGTATTATACCTGTCAGACTTTCACAAGCATTTGTCTTTGCCTGTATTCAGGGAATTGATGCATTGGATGAAAGCCTATTGATGTCATCCTTTCTAAAATACTTGTCTTCTGCAGAGCAAGAATGCGTTGAGAAGGCATTACAGGGCAACATGGATGAAATTAATAAGGAAGACTTAATTGACCTATTCACAAGAATGGGATCGCACAACCTGCTTCCACAAGATAATATGCAGTCTGCCATTTTGACAACGGCACACAAAGTTTTATTGCAAGAGCCAAAATTCATCATTGATTGCTTCATATCTGTTAGAGCAGTCATGCACTGTAATCTGATAAATAAAGAAAGCACACTGAAGCTGTATGAGTCAAAGAAGGCAACAAACAGGAAAGTAGCACAAATTTTAAAACCATCAAAAGAATTCTTGAGCCAGCATGAGCAAGTGGTCTTAAATCATTTACTGTGCTATGTGCGAAGTGTAGTCCAGAGAAGACATGAGACCTTCTTGAGGTTTTGCACAGGCTCAAATGTTATGTGCAAAGAGAAAATTGAAGTAGCATTCAATAATTTGTCCGGTCTTAGTCGAAGGCCTGTAGCTCATACTTGTGGAGCAGTTCTTGAGTTGCCATGCACCTATAATTCATATCCAGAGTTTCGTACAGAATTCGACAATTTTCTGTCTGGCAATTACTTTGCAATGGATATATTGTAGGCATACACACTGCATAAAATGTGGAACTTCAGGTGTTCTTTTTTTTCTCTTTTAGGTCACTATTCCAATGTTTGGCAGTGCGGAGCCAAGTACTATGGAATATTATGTAATATGGGACAGTATTTAGATTATATAGCAGAGACCCTGAATGATAAAACCCATTCATTAATTCAACAAATACATTTCCTACTTAGAGTGTCTTTGGTATTTTATTTTACTCAACTAAAAGAAGTACACTAGTAAGAATCCGCTGAAAATACTGTAGAAAGGAAATTGTTACCTATCACGTAATGTCCCATTATTGCAGCATCTATCCTACCTCTGGAGATGTATAATAGTACGACACATGATCTTTAAATTCAGTTTTGGAATTATACCACACAAGCAAGTTGATTGACTTATCTAAAATGTTTCAGAGTGAATTTGTATACTATACCACAAAAATATTTTGATAAAGGTCCACATACATTAATCAAGAATTGTTTTTTGAATCTTATAGAAAGATCTGCTATTTGATACATTGACTGTTTTCTCTGTTTTTCTAAAGAGGTATTTAGGAAATTGCATAGGTTCTAGATAATGCAGAATACCTGGTTCCTGAGGTTTTGAGCTCTCAGTTTACCAGTTTTGTATTTAATGGACTAACCATTCATCCAAAAATTTAAAGTGAAGTTATTACATATTGTATAGTTGAAAATATATTTTCCTTACAATAGTGCTGTTCATTGAAAATGTTTCAGTTTGCACTGGTGCTGTTTTACAATTTGGTGAGAAGTGCATAATTTTGTAGCTGATGTAGAGATTTATAAAGGCAACAGATTTATTGTGTGAATGTTATGTTTTATAGTACCTACTAATTAAACACTTTTGAACAACTGTTTGTGGTATGCTTTTTCTTCGGGGTCTTACACATTTCATTACATGCAAAAAATTTTCTTATCCTAATTCAATTTATTTCTTAAAAATTGTATGCCAGTATGTTTACATGTGCATTTTACATTAATGTGGATTAGAGATTAAAGGTGATAGTTCAGAATTACATTTCTGGTAAACCTGAATGCAATTTCAGAGTGACACTCTTATACCATTTCTCAGTTGTACGTATAAATCTAATGCTTCATAGGTGTCTTTTGGGAAAGCCAGTTGCAATTCCACCATGGTAATATTACAGAGCTCGTAAACATCAGGGTCACATGGAACTGTTGATCGAAATATACAAGCACTCTTACACAGCTGAAGATCAGATTTGTCTATAGGAGACAAAAAGTTTTCAGTCCCATATAACTCCAGCATCAAGTACATGATGTTTGGACGACCGTTGGGAACTTTGTCATTTTTTGAAGGTCTGATAATATGTGAATTCCATACTTGCACAGTCTCATCAAGTTCATCCTATTAAAAGAATGTAAAAATAAACCAATTAGCTAAAAAGTATTACCACTTGTATATCTAAAAAATAGAATTTATTCATTAGTACACAGGCCTTTTACCCTTTATAAAATAAAATTTACTTACATTTTTCTTACTTAAAAACATTTGGAAATGACAGGCAAGATAATGGAGTAGGATATACATTGATGATGAACATGTAGCTTATAGCTGCAGAAATTGGGCAGTGGAAAATTGCTTTGTGAAACCAAGTTAAATGGGTGCAATATTTACTCTGTAAACTGTAGTGTTTATAAATATCTCTATTATAAAAAAAAATCTTGGGTTGAGACATGATTTTCTCAGAGACACTTTAACATCCCACGAGACAAGGCAGTGAGGCAAAAGGACAGCTGCTGTACAGGCTTTTAAATTTTCGAAGCATGGTGCAACCATGCAGATCACACAGCACGGCACAAGCAGCAGCAGCAAGCCAGCTGATCGAGCATAGAGGAGGTAAAAAATGTATTTGCTTCCCATTGTATCACCGTTTAAGAGGGGGTTTCTGAGGAGCGACCACATTTCCTTAGCTTGCGTTCAGCCCCCCACTTCACAACGTGAGAAGCAGACACGTGAAGTGGTTGGCGGGGGTTTTTGGGGTGATGGCTTGGACGGGGGTGGGAAAGTAAAGCAAGTTAAGCAATTGAATCCAAGTGCTATATCAAGATAGAATATGACAAAAAGCACTGGATAACATTCTTGTACAGCAGTGTAATTGAACATGGCAGTAGAGAAAAGCGATCAACTCCGTGTCTGAGTCTTGTTTTATTTATTTTAACTATTTAGAAACATTACAATGCCCAGGGCCAGTCTAAGCCATTTTGGATAAAGCCATTTTGGATATTAGACAAGGTTGTATTCTAGCCCCCAACTTGCCCTAAAATCCTAATACCACCCCTGATTTCATAGTTTACACTCTTAAAATTAATGGTTCCAATGTGACATTTTATTGTATTATGTGCATAGTTCCTTGTAGAACCATTTCTTGAAATAAAAGCTATTTTATTCTGTGAGTGTTTTTATATGAAATTTTTTTTTTGGATTTTGAAAATGGCTCCTAATATGCAGACAAAACTGAAATCTTTAATGTATAAGTTATTTGTCTAGCAGGATACAACAGATCAAGAAAACCTGAATTTATCCTGTGTATTGCATTCAACAAGAGTCCTTTTGAAATCATAAATCCTTTCAGATTTGAAAAATCTGTTATCATCTATTCATGGTTATTTATGAAACCTGTTACAGATCTAAATAAATAAAAGTTCTTTCTGCAGCCTTCATGTGAATGATTGTTTTAGGAACTAAAAATGGTTTCCACATTGCATCATCTGAAGAAACACTTTGGGGCCTTTGTTGTTAAGAATGTAGCCTACCAACCAGAATAAACTGGATTTATTAAATGTGAAATGTGAAACAAAGTATCTTACATAAAAAGCAATAATAAAATGCAATACACAAAATACAACATTCAAATGCATATACCATACTCAAAGACTGTCAATAAAGGAGAACTGATTATTGAATTCAATGAACAAAACTATTTACAGAAAGATGCTAAATTGGTGCTAATGTCTGTGTGTGCATTTGTGTGTGTGTGTATGTGTGTGTTCACTCTGTGATGAACTATCACCCTATCCAGGGATTGTTTCCTGCCTTGCACCCTACATTTATTGGGATAGGCTCCAGCTTCTCCACGACCCTGGTCAGGATGAAGCAGGTTTGAAAATGGTTGGATGAATGGACGAGTTTGATACCCGAGGGTAAACAGAGCAGGTTTGACAAAAGGTTTTAAATGCTGTGAATAAAAAGATAAATGCAACAGTACCATCTACATATTTAATTAAATGAAGACAAAGCTATCTGAATGGAAGCAAAGGAAGTAAAACAATAATAATAAAATCATATTTATATAGTTCAAATTATGCAAGCAACAAACAGTACAGTAAATTACACAACATACACTACCAATGAATGAGAGCAAAGTGATATAGTATTTGCAAATTTTTTTTAAAAAACTGTCAGAGTTTAAACACTTACTGAGCTCCATTCTATAATTTAAGGATTTCTCGAAATGGATATAACCGCAAGATTGCCAAACAGTTACAAAAATTGGTTGCATATGATTTAGCATGTGAATGGTACAGCACTGGGTAAGCGCCTGGGAGTGCCTGGGATTGTGCTCACAAGTACCTGTTCCTTTTGATTCAAATGCTAGCTAATGTACTATTTATCATTTGAAACATTACACCCATCTGTCATATATTAAACACAGCACTGTGCTTTGATAACTGTTTAACATGGAGCATCTGTAACTCTCGAAGCCAACGGTACAGCCCAAATATCCAATTATACTTGTTTTTTTCGCATACCGGTAACATGTTACGACCGGTGCTTTAAACTAATCCAGGTGATCGTTCATTTTGCATGAGCCCTGCCCAGTGGATACATTCTTTTAAATGTATTTGAATCGTTTGTTTGGATATATTCAGCTAATAACTTTTTTTGGCATCATCTTAAATAATAGCCGTGCTGCTTCTAGCTGTTAGTTGGATACCATAGTTGCTGTCATTGCCCACTCTGTAAGACATAAACAATCTATAAGTTGTCTACAACACTATAAATGCATTCAATTGTAAACAGCTTCTCTTTGTGAAAGCAACATTTCTTTCATGCATATTGGACTAAAAACTCAGAAGGGTTCCTTTCCTTTGCAGCTATCACGTCTCATGTGACATTGCTAAACTATCATATACATTGTTCAGGCACACACATTACACTCGCTGTAAGTATTGCGGGCTTTCTGTCAAAAAAGTAAAGTGTCCTAATTTAAAAATGCAGGTGACTAGTTCACTCATGTCACAGAAAATTGGTTGTGTACATTCTAAAGGACATATACAAGACAAAGTGGCATACATAATAGCATAAAACGACCTCCTTTAAACGCATACAAGAGTTATTAAGACAATAACAGATAGTAGCGATGCTTGTGGTATATTAAAAAATAAAAAAAGTGTTTCATGTTAATTATCTTACCTGGACAATTCCCATGAAACAAAACTGAAGAATACTTTTATCTAGAAAGCATCCATCAAACATACCATTGTCCTTCAGAGCAGTGAACAAAGAGATGAAGAATTCCATTGACTCCCTCCTTAGAAGTCCCCACCAACTTTCTATTCGTTGATTGGCACTGCTGGCTCCGTCCAAGTAGCTGTCTATGGCACTCCGTACATTTGTATTACAGTGGAGAAACCTTTGAAAATCTCTGATGTAAACATTTTCAGTACCCAGATCTCCTCTGGCTATTTTAGGACAACCTCCGAGTCTTTCTACAGCTTCCACAAACTAGCCTCCCACAATTTTTGGATTACTGCTTGTAGTAAATGCATTTAACCAAATAATGTTTCTGGAAAACCCATCAATGCAACCATTTATACAAATACCAAATGGCTTAAGTTTGTCATAAGAATCAAAATGCCATATATAATTTGGTCCTCTTGCAAA
This sequence comes from Erpetoichthys calabaricus, assembly GCF_900747795.2. Lineage (NCBI taxonomy): Eukaryota > Metazoa > Chordata > Cladistia > Polypteriformes > Polypteridae > Erpetoichthys > Erpetoichthys calabaricus. The sequence continues at coordinate 175,309,283 of NC_041394.2, forward strand.
ATAGTTATGCCGATGGAGTCTTCTGCCTTTTCTAAGACAAACTCCTCTTGGATCTAGCGCCTTCAATATCAGACGAACATCTTCCTTCTTCACATGCAAGCCATTTCTTTGACATTTTGCGTTCATCCATCGGTAGCCATGAAGCTGACCTGAACTTTGCAATTGTTGCTGTATAAATGTAATAATTTCCTCAATGATGCTGTAGACCTTACGACGAAATAGACCTTTAGACTTCAATATACGTTTTAAATGCCTTTCAGTGATAATGTATGCATGACAAACTGCAAGAACAAACACTATGTCTTTGCGTTTAAGACCAAGCTGAAAGTATACTTCTATAAAGTCTCCAATTTCCATTTTTCCTAAGTGCAACTATAAAACACAACTAATATGCATCACAAATTATGTATAGGTATGGAGCCCCTTTTCAGTTACTGTGCAGTTAAAAGTATCTGGTGTGCACTTGAAACTATCTGGTGCGCACTTGAAAGTATCTGGTGCTCACTTGAAACTATCTGATGCGCACTTGAAACTATCTGGTGCTCACTTGAAACTATCTGGTGCTCACTTGAAACTATCTGGTGCGCACTTGAAACTATCTGGTGCGCACTTGAAACTATCTAGTGTGCACTTGAAACTATCTGGTGCTCACTTGAAACTATCTGGTGCGCACTTGAAAGTATCTGGTGCTCACTTGAAAGTATCTGGTGCTCACTTGAAACTATCTGGTGCTCACTTGAAACTATCTGGTGCACACTTGAAACTATCTGGTGCGCACTTGAAACTATCTGGTGCTCACTTGAAACTATCTGGTGCGCACTTGAAACTATCTGGTGCGCACTTGAAACCATCTGGTGCTCACTTGAAACTATCTGGTGCTCACTTGAAACTATCTGGTGCTCACTTGAAAGTATTTGGTGCGCACCAGAAAAATCCCCAGAAAAAAAAATTACACCATGTCCCCTCAGGGGCTCCGTATGATTTGGAATACTACAGAGGTGTTTACGAAACTCTTTTATTGGATCCAGCAAGCCAGTACTGCTGGTGCCTGAACTGATGTAACTCCTTTGGGGCAAACTGGATTTCAAGTAAATACACTTTAATGATAAAAATGATTTTGTGGTAACAGAACTGCAGCTAATGGATCTTAGCAAGAAAGATGAATAGATATCAGTTTATATGATATTTAAGTATTCATCCTAAAATGGAAAACTTCAGACAGGCTAAAGCTGGCAAAAGCAATGACATAATCTTAGTGTTTAGTTGGTGCAAGATGTTCCTATAACATTCTAATTTGCTGTCAAAGATCATTACAGTGTGTTTGGGTGATTCGCATAGGTTGAGTAAATGATGGTGTGCTAAATGAAAAGTCTTGTGGGAAAACAAGAAAATAGTCTCTTTAGAAGTTTTGATATTCTGCTTCTGTAGTTTATATTACTAGACTCGATTAAATTGGTCAATTATTCAGTTTTCAATTTTGTCCATCATTCTAGTCCCCAGGTCTTTTTCAACTTACAGTTGCAGAAAGCTGGAGTCTATGCTGCTTTTCGGTACCATTCAGGAAGCCAGAGGTTAGCAGTGTGTTTTCTTTTGAAATTTCCAGAAATTGACTGTAACATTTATTGGCACATATGGTTCTTACTCTTCATGCTGAACCTGTGACGTCTTGCGTAAATGAGGCATTGGTGATGTTGCACTCATTGACTAGTTATAGCCTGTGCCCCCATGCCTATAGTTGGTACTATTTTTAAACAGGCAAAGTGAAGGCACTCATTGAGAAAGCTGAACATGACTGTGTGATGAGGAGATAAATAAGAAAAAAAAAAGAAAGGAATAAAAGTATACAAAAAATATCAATTATCAATAATTTATTATGTGCCCAAATGACCATAGGGAATCATCAATAAGTATTGGTGTTCCATGCTGATGTGCCGTGGTCCTCTCAAAAATGAGGAGGTATGTCTCCACATCATCTTTTGAGTGCATCAGGATCAGTACCTGCACTAGGCCTTTGGTTCTTCCTAAGAATTGTGCTTCAGCTTGCCGGGCTTCAGTTTCAGCAAGCTTGGTCTGCTGAGCTACTACCTGAAGTTGTAGCTCAGTTACTTGCTCAGCGAGATAATATACGACCTCAACAAGGTCTGCTGGGTCACTCATCCTGCTGACTACACCACTTGTAACCAAGTGGATAGACAACAAGGAATCAATGAAATGGTTGGGCCCGTTTAACGAATAACAAAATAAAAGCAAGGGGTTTAGTGTAGTACAAGGTAAAAGACAGCTGAAAAAACAGCCCAAACAAAAACTCTCCATCCAGAGTGAATTACCAAGGTTATCACATTGGAGGTCGGTCCTTTGCAAGACTTGGTTACGAATGAGAAGCCACCATCTAGGGCCATCCACTTTTATAGAGCTGCCTCTTCTAGGTGCTGTGGGTGGGGTTAGGTGCCCTTACTAGGTGTCTTCTGGAAGCTGTGGTTGATCGACAGCAAACAGCTAGCAACAGGGCATCTTCTCATCCCAAAGTAGTATCGCTAATCATAGCTGAGCCCAGGTGATTCTCAAGCACACATGCATGATGTGACATGACATACAGTATGGGCAAACATGTTATTATGCATATATTGCATTTAATGTAATTAATGTACAAGTAACACCTCCTTCAGGTTTCTAACTTGTAATGGGGAAACATCTGAAAGCAGGATATTAGTTTGAAGTTTTGTCATGCTAGGCGACTTTTCCAGTGATTTTCAGTCGTAGATTTCCTTTATTTCACTTTAATGAGTCAGAGGCAGTTGGTGGTGCACTCTCATGAAACCATTTATGCGACATGACATGTGCAGCAACTCACTTCAACTTGTCTGCTACTTGCTCTGACATCTTTTAGTCAGATTTAGGCTAAATTTGCAGGAGAGCTGACAACCAATGAATGCTCATCCAGAAGTGCAATTCATATAATGCAGTGTCACGGAATAATAAAAACAGGTGTTTTTGTTCTCACAAACAGAAGAGAGTATCATCTTGTGATGTGTTGTGTTTTATGTACCATGACAGAATGGAACGAAGAAAAAAGGAACCTTGATTGCAGCTGAACTTGCTGTGCCTGTTAAACCCTCATACAGCACCTGCTCTGTCAGGCAGCATTTTAGCTGTCAAAAAAAGAAGTGAGCACGACAATGTTGGAAAGTTGGCACACAATCACTAAATGTAAAATGGACAGTGATTTTCTGTCATATAAAATGATAAGGTCCGGTGACAAAATCAGCAACTGCAGGCAGCAAGTCTGACATGCCCACCAACTAGCAGTCACGTAAAGTGACATTGGCTTTACTCTGATTACTAGTGGTTTCTAGTGATAGGGGAAGGCAAGTTCTAGTTCAATATGGCACTACTCTGACACTAACTGATGCCCTGGTATAGAAACTAAAGAGTGCAAAAAAGCATAACCAAATACATACATGCACAAATAAACTTTCAGAGCATCTTTTGAATGTGGGCGGAAAATAGAATGCCTGGTAGAAATCCCCTTGAATGGTTTGAAAATTTACAAATTTAGCAAACAAGTTGCCTTAGCAAAGAATCAAACATGTGGTCTGTGTACATATGTAATAATACTACAGTACCTAATGTGCTGCTTTATTTAAGCAATAATTTCTAATGTAAATCATACAACTAAAAACAGATAACTAAGCTGGTTTCTTCCACATTCAATATTTGATAGACATCTCCAAGTGTTATAATTTTAAATCTGAATGAATATTTTTGTATAACATTGATTAAAATTCTTTTAATTGCTGTATTTTTAATATTTTTATTGCTATTCTAGTGACATCATTTTGTGTTTTACTTTTTGTATTTATCCACCAGTTTGAGTATTTGCGTATGGCCTGTTGCTACAATCTGACCAGAGGAAGTTGTGTTCCATAATATCATACAGCATAAAACTTTTGGGAAAAAAACAGCAACTCTTATTAAGAAGTGCAGTTTTCTTGGTTAGGACCTTTTTTGCTTCTGCTTTAACTACAACTTTAACTTTATTATCCCAATTAGGTAAATTCAACAATAAACTGACACAGACATAAGTTTTAATCTACTGCATATATATATACATATAATGGTTGAAATAGTTTACTGTCAAATAAATGCAAAGAGTACACGACACGTGTTTCGCCCTCATTCTGGGCTCATCAGGTGTACACACTCCACTGCACTCCCTCTATATATATTATAGAGTATATATATATATAATATATATATATATATATATTATAGAGTATATATATATATAGAGTATATATATATATATATATATATATATATATATATATATATATATATATATATATATATATAAATAAATAAATAAATAAATAAAGTCCTAAGCCTAAAAGTGCAAAGATTTTCTGCAATGATTTTATGTGATGTTTTTATGTCACTTTTTTTGTCACGCTTTAAATTGGGCTTATTTTAAAACCTACATATATTTGTTTGGTATCATTCTTTTCAGAATTTATTGAATTTTAATGTGATGCTGTTAGATTTTCAGATTCTTATTCCATTTTGAAATTACAAACTAAAATATCAAAAAAGTCATGGTTTTTAATATCAACAAAGTCGTGCTTTTTATTTTTGATTTTTTAAACTTTCTTTCACAGGAACATACTATTTAAAAAAATGTATCTATTCATAACACCAATGTTTGCATTTTGGTGATTTAGTTAGCTGAAGGTCGAGTTATGATGACCCATTGCATACCACTTTAGTTTTCACATGATTTTTCCTGTTATTTAAATGAGGGTTTTTTAAAAAAAGTTTTTTTCTCGATAAGGATGTCAGTTAAAACGAATGGAGCGTTTTATTTAGTCTCTTATAAATACTCATTGGAATACTCCAATCGGTAAAAGTAAATATTTCATATTCATTTCATGATTTTTACTCCATTAAATAATAATTAATTTTTCTTTTACATATTTATAGAATTTCGTGCTTTTGGCCGTAAGTGGGGCGGCCTACCAGGCTGCAAGTGGGGGTTGGGCACCAAAGGCGCCAGCGGGGCTTGGCCCTCTAGTTATAAAAATTAAAGGAAAGAGAAAATACAGTATAAGGAACCCCATATCTGAACATCAACATGCACGTATATATAAAACGTAAATACATACACATTCAAATACATGTACTAAAAGAGTTTACATATATCATATATATATATACATATATAAACAGTGGTGCTTATGAATCTGCCATGTTAGTGATGGACATGTATAACAGTTGCCTGTTCGTATTAAACAGACTAATTGCTGAGGGTATAAATGTATCTGGAAGGTTTAATTCTACATTATAAGAATCTGTTTCCTATCACAGAGCAACAATTAAATATGCAATGTAATGGGTGTATGGGATTGTTGAAGATTTGATGGAACTATTAAGTATCATGTCCTCATACAGCTGTTACACTGATGTTTGTTTCACCCCAATGACCCTACTTGCTGCCTTAATCAAGCGCTGGAGTTTGACTTTGTCTTGAGTGTGCGTGATTAGATTAGGCCAAAAGAAAGAATGCTCTGCAGACAAGTAAAAATAAGGAGAAGGGGGCAGTTCACACAAGAAAAACAACCTTTTCTGTTATTTCTTAGCTGTATCTAAAACACTCAGAATCCACTTCTAAGTATTTGTAGGATGTGGCTTGTTCTACTAGTTTGCCGTTTACTTCTATTCATCTTTATTTTCCTAAATTCAATGACAATTTCTTGAGTTTTCTTTGCATTTATTACAAGGAAATTTTTAGAGTACCAGTTGGTAAAGACCTCTGTGTCTCTGCCTAAATACTAACTCAACAGAGTGTCAGTGTTCAAGTACCCCACCAGTGCTTTGTTGTCTGCATATTTATGATTTGTGTAGGCTGGTGACGAATCCCAGCCCTATTGGATTCCATCATTAAGAGTTTGTACAGAGTAAGTGGGTGCTTTTTAATCTCACTTGATGAGTGCAATTTATAAGAAAACTGAAGAACAAGATAGTAAATTTAGAGTTAGCCCTGAGTTATAACAATTTGTCTATAAATAGATGAGGATGGGTAGTATTAAATGCACTACTAAAACTTATAGACACAATCTTAAAAAAGCTTTTACTTTGTTCCAGATGTTCAAGGACAATGTTAGCAAAACAAATATCTTCCACTTCCCTTCCTACACGAAAGGCAGACTGGTGGAAATCAAAATGGTGGTTAACCTCTGGAATAAGGTGGTTTAAAATAACTTATTCAAAACATTTTACTGGAATAGACATTAATACAACTGGCCACAGATTCATTTCTTTTGGCTTACTGCTCTTTGGCACTGAGACAATCGCATGCTGTCATCTCCTGGTCTATGCCTTTTGAGTTCGGTCAGAGTTAACCAGCTATCACCATTTATAACACCTAGAATAATCATTGAATTGGGCCATGTCCACACTAGTATGTTTTCTTTTAAAACTACAGACATTTGACTCAATTTTCAACTTTCATCCATAATTCCTAGGTGTTTTCAACCCATGAAAATGAATACTTCTGAAAAAGCTTTCTAGAGTCTCATACTTTTGAAAATGATGGCGCACCATTTCAGTGTGGATGTGCGAAAAAAAAGATTTCTGAAAATACGGACTTCATCACACAATGGTTGGTTCATGCTTATTATGTGGCTTTTCCCTGATTGGATCCTTATTGGATTATTGGATTATTATTGGAGGCTTATTATAACATCTGATTGGTAACCATTCATGGTAGAAAAACATTCCAACATAACTAGAATAGAAGATCTGCTTTCTGCTTGTTGTGCTGCTTACCTGCATGCATCTATATTATATTTTGTTTAATTTTAGAAATCATGGTCAAGCAACTACTCACACTGCTTGATAGAGTCACTAATCGTAGATGGGCTCAGACAGTAAGAGTATGTTCGATGCTATTCACATAACAGAAATTCTTCTGATTGTGCGACACCCCAATCATGAAAGGCAATCAGGCATCACAACCACTATCATCCTATTTTTGAAACAATGGCAGATGAAGCTAAAATTTGCTGCAACTCAGAAGATCAGATGTCAACTTTAAATTGGCGTAAAATTGTGCCGAAATTGCACAGTGTATGCCCGGTTTAAGATATCTATACGGTTTCCATCTCCAGTGTAGATAGGGAAATACTTCATATGTGTTTTTGTTTATTTAGATATGGATGAAAATACCTTCATAAAGGATGTGAAAATGGTAGAGTGTTTTCATTTAAAGATGATGCTTTTAAATGAAAACACTGTATTGTGGACATAGCCTTAGTCTTCTTTTTAGTAGCTTTATTTTAAGATAAATGCCACCATAATTCAAATAAAACTAAAATAAAGTACAAATAGACAAAGTAATAGGTAATACTTGAACACTGATATATTATAAAATATAAGAAATGACTTGACTAGGATCATGTAGTGAATTTTGAAGAAATTGACTCCTTAAGAGATAAAGTAACTGTCCATGGGGGCCAATGTGTTCGTGTGTAGGGCCAAGACAATGTCACCTGTTATGACTGTGTAGATTTGCTATCTGAAGGCAAAATCTAGCCATTCTTTGATTTTTTTTAAAAATGTCAAATATCTTGAACATTAAGCAAAATATGTGCACTTAATATGAGTAATTTAAACCAGTGATTTTCAAGTTCAGTCCTGGGGAGTTACTGCATGGCTGATTTTTGTTATAGCCAGTGTCACAATCAGTGAGTCATCTTTACTTTTCCTTGATGTCATTGTTTAATTAGCTTGTCTTTTCTTCTTCACTTTACTGTACTGCAAAAAGTGCAGTAATCAGAGATTTACATTTAGATTTATAAGAAGCTTTTCATTTATAAGAAAATATATGCTGTATTTTTCGCACCGTAAGACACACTTTTTTTTCCCCAAAAGAAGGTTGGAAATGTCTGTGCGTCTTATGGAGCGAATATTGCGTCACAGACCATGATGTGTATTACCTGACAAAAGTCGACATCCAGGGGTAGAGGGCAACAAAACTCACTGTTACGTTACAGGCATTCCCTCTGTGCTTGGAGGAATGTTAGACTCATTGACTCGGCATCTAATCCTTGTGTGTGCGTGAGTTGCAAAATGTAAACAAATGTAAACAAAGGCAAGATGACATTGACATCTCACGAGGGAGCGAAGCGAGTGCAGAAAACAAAATACTCAGCAGATGATGTTTTGCGCATTATCACTGAGTCGGACTCTGATTTTTCAGAATCTGATTTTGTTGAGAGTGATCAGGAGATCGAACAAGAGAGTGAGGAACTGGCATGAGCTGATCGGGACACCAGCCGATGTCGCCCCAGCTGAGCGCATTCGTGCAGCCGATGCACCTATGGCAAGGTTCGTGTGGGAGGAATACCTAGACATCCGTGGGAGCCAAACTGGCTACCGGACTTCACAAGACAGTATGGCTTGCTGTTGGACTCGACAGATTACCAGCCGCTGGACTACTTCAGGCTGTTCTTTCCTGAAGCTGCCTTTCAGCTACTGTCAGACGAGACAAATAGGTATGCAGAGCAATTTTTTGAATCGAGGGCTGTGCTTGCACCACATTCTCGTTTTTCAAACTGGAAACCCACAACAAAACACGAGATGAAGGGCTTTGTGGCATTACAAATATAGATGGGACTAGACTCGCGATATAGTAACTTCAGGGAGCATTGGTCCAAATGTGCTTTGTCCCCTGGTGGCTTTGGACAGGTTATGCAGCATGATGATAGGTACGTGCTCCTGCAAAGTGATTGTGAGCAACTGAGCTTCATAAATTCTGACACTAGCGATGAGGAGTTCTTGGGGTTTCCATAAAACTAGAAGAGTGCTTGAACCTTAAAGTCTCTCCTTATTTGTTAATGACAGTGATGATGTTTCTTAATACCGCTGTTGAATTTACATGGTTGAAATATTATTCTGCTATATTTTATTAAACATATTAGTACACCATTTGGTTCAGAATATTTTTTTCTTGTTTTCCTCCTCTAAAGCATAGGTATGTCTAATGGTCAGGTGCGTCTTATGGTGCAAAAAATATGGTACTTTTGCCATAGTGTCTGTGTGTCCATCTGGTTGCTACATCACAAACATGTTTAGTAATAAATTGCATTGCATTTGTCATTCCAACAGATGGCACATCACAAATATTAACACTGATTTTACAAATTCCATACAAAATGGCATATAACAGAGATGTATTTATTACATAGTGCACTGCAAATGTTAATGCTGAGGTCTACATTGATTACTTAATTACAACCCATCTTAGATACAGCTAGTTTTAACACATTAAGTAGCCTTTAGCATTTTTCTATTAATTGAACTTTTTGTTCTGTGGAATTTGCTGATATACAGTATTTGTACAAATAATGACATTTAACATTGAGCCATGTACACTAATGTAGGCTAAATAACATTAAATGCTGAAAGCCAAAAGCTACTGCTGGGTCGGACCCACTAGTTTGCTCATTAGTACAAAATGGCATAAATAACCAGAATACCATGAAAAGAAGAATCCAAATCATGACGATGAAGATCAAAATCTCTATAACACAATATAAAAAAGAACTAAATTATTTCCATACATTAACACTTGCTGCAATCCCAACAAACAGTTTTGTAATTTTGAGACTGACACCAACAAACAGACATTGAGAAACAATAGCTTGCTTAATTGAGATTTCCATTTAAAAGTAGAAATGAAAATCTGCAGCTACAGTGAGCTTCAGGACTGAACTTGAGAACCAACGTATAACACATATAGTAATATGTATAACACAGAGATTAACAAATTGTTCTGCATAGATCATGTAAGCAAGTGTCTATGTTGTATACTAAATGGCAAAGCAAAGTGCCCTCAGAAAATGCAAATTTGAGTTAACACAATAAAACCTACAATCATTCTTCAAGTAATAATTATACCTCCATAAATATCATGAAATTGGAGCCCAAGATGTATGCAAATACCAGTTTGACAGCCATCTACTCATAAAAACAACACATTAATTTTTAAAAATGCAACTGCCTCAATAGCAAGAAAACCAAGCCATCTGTTCATTTTGGAAAGATTACCAAGCACCAAACTTCAAAATATTGGCGAGCAAAAGAAAAAAAAAAACATTTGTTTTTCCAGCCTGCCCTCTTGTTTCCCAAAGAAACACAACATTGCTTGTAAAATTCACAGATTCCTGTGGTTGTTATAGAAAAACTAATGAAAGTTATAATCTTGAAAGCTATCTTAACTTGTGTCTTTTCTGTATATGACATCATGAGCAATAAAACAACATTCTCTAACCTGTTTATGGAGAGTGGTGTGGTTGATACACATTGATTTCATCACATGACTTGCTCACATTCTCATATATACCCACACACAGATCTTTGGGGGCATGGGAGGAAAACTGAAGTACCCAAAGGAAATGCCACACAGACCCAGGTAGCGATGCTAACAACTGTGACACTTCACATGAACAGTTAATAAAAATACATTTTAAAACAGGACTATGATCTGCGGTGGGTTGGCACCCTGCCCAGGATTGGTTCCCTGCCTTGTGCCCTGTGTTGGCTGGGATTGGCTCACGCAGACCCCCCGTGACCCTGTGTTCGGATTCAGCGGGTTGGAAAATGGATGGATGGATGGACTATGATGGCCCCACATCTCTAATTTGTATTAACTTATCATCATCATCACCACATTAACACGTTTTCCTCAGTTTACATAGTTGCCCTCCAAATCTGTGATCCTGGGTATCTTTTGGGGTGAGGCCCATATTTTTTATTTCATCTGAGATGGCCTACAACCAAGTATTCTTCTCTCTTATTCTAAGCCTCAACTTCCCCACCTCCATCAGGGTGTAGCTCTTCATCCAACCATCCTCTGACTTTGCCCCACAGGCCCAAATCACATTAAACATTTTTTCTTTAGCACTACAATTACCACCTTCACACCAAGTTCTTCTTTCAAGTCAGCATTTGTCTTCCCCTCACTTTGTGAAATTCAACAAATTCACCTGATCATTGTCACTTCTATTCTTTCCGGTGTTATATCATGTTACCTCTTTATTGGCCATGTGTCACTTCCATACAGTATACTACTCACACAGCTATCATAAACTTCTACCTTTTAGCCCAGAGAGATTAATTTAAAATTAAGAATTAGTGACAGCTCCTGGAATTTCTTCCATGCACCTCTCAACCTGCACTGTCATCTAATCAGCAGAACTTTTCTACTTTCTCCAAAACAGCTCCTTTGACAATTCCTAGATTTATACTGACCACATAAGCATTCTGTACTCCTCACACAAACTTTCCAAAATGGTCACATTTGCTGCAAACTACCCTTCACACCAATACATCTCTTATGCACACACTTCCAATAATCAATGCATCAGAATGAGTTTTCCTAACACCTGTTCTGAAAATGTATCTTCCTCTTTCATGCCTCCTGTCTAAACACCTCCAACCATCAGCTTCTTTCCTGTATTTGCCTTGAGGCCTTCTGCTTCCAGAGTACCATTCTGTTTTAGTATCTTCTCCTTCAGTTCTTCACATTTCACAATCAAAACAAAATTATTAGAATATAAAAGAACTCCCATTACAATCCTTCATACACAACCTCTATCACTGCTATAAAAGGCAATAGACTCGACACAGATTGATGGTGCAGCCCCAACTACACCTCAAAATTGTCACCTTTGCCCAGTTGTTTTTCAGACCTTAATTCAAGACTCCCCATACTTTGACATCACTTCGGACACTATTTGTCCATACATAACTTCCTCAATGCCCACCCCACCATTAATTGCACCATGTCAAATTTATCACCCTTTGTGTACTTAAATGAGAACACTTTTCATATCTTTAAGAATTCTTCTTCACAGAGAATCATACTGAACAGTTCTATCAACTGTTCAGCTTCAGGAGCACTTTCAGACACCACTGCAGTTGGTTCCATTGCTTAATCTATCCACTGCTATTTGAGCACATTTGTGATCCCATTTGAAAAAGTGGTATACAGTTTAGTCCTGCTATTTACTCATATTAAACATAATTATCCCATTTATTCTCTTCATTTATTCTATAGGTAACCCATGTAATTCTTCCAGATAGCCTTAAACCTACTGCTATCAATCAAACAAGCTAGTTAAGTTTGTAGATAATACCAATCTAGGTGGATTGGCAGATAATCTAGAGTCATTGAAGAGGGACTTTGATAACATACAGGCTTGGGCAGATTTGTTGCAGATTAAGTTTAATGTAGGTAAATGTAACATATTACACATAGAAACTAAAATGTTAAGAGCTGAATACACAGTGGGAGGTCTGAACCTTGAAAGAGCCCCTTATGAAAAGGACCTAGGGGTGATAGTGGACTCACTATCAACCGCCAGACAGTATTCAGAAGCCATTAAGAAGGCTAACAGGATGTTAGGTTATATAGTACAATACATACTGGTGAGGCCCCACCTTGAGAACTGTGTACAGTTTTGGTGTCCAGGCCACAAAAAAAAGACATGTCAGCACTAGAAAAAGTCCAGGGAACTACTAGGCTGATTTTAGGACCACAGGGTATGAGTTATGAAGAAAGATTGAAGGAGTATAACCTTTTCGGTCTACCAGAGATCAATTGAATAATTAAAGTGTTTAAAATTATGAAATGAATTAATACAGTGGATAGAGATTGTTTCCTTAAAACAAATTCAACAAGAAAACAGGGATAGAGTTGGAAACTTGCTAAGGGTAAATTTTGCACAAACTTAAGGAAATTTTTCTTCACAGATAACTATAAACAAATGAAAAAAAGTAATTAAAAAGTGTGGTTGATGATGACTTGATGTTGATGACTTGACGTTGTTTTGGAGGAATGAGGTGGATAGGATTGGCATTGTTGGGCAGAATGGCCCGTTCTTGTCAAATGTTTTTCTAATGTTCTAAATGATATCCCCTTCAGCATTTTTCAAGCAATTCAAACCAACTACAGCATGTCATTCCTTTGCAATCTGCATTGTGATCCTAAACACATTTCTATTTCTATCCTAATTCTGTAGCTTACTTGGTCACTCTCATCTCTTGGCTTTTTACAGATCTCTTCCTTAAAGATCACCCTGTTACCTTCTGCCTTTCTTTTCTGCAACATCTTACAGACTCTTCTCTTTTTATTAACTGCCTCTCAATCTCCTCATTCCACTACTATGTTCCCTTGTCGAATTAGTACCTTTGTCAAACTATAGACTTATGTTGTTTTCAATCATACAATTGTCATCACTTCCCACTTTCCATTTACACCTAATGCCTCTGAAACATCATTTGCTCTTGCTATCTGTGTTTCAGCATCTTTACTTTTCCCTAGCCCAGTCCTTCAGCTTCCAGACCTTAAGCCTCAGTACGTACAGTATTCCCTTAATGGCTCTGACTAAAAGATCTCCTACAACCTAGCCACACTGTGATGCACAACCTTTTCCAGAAAACATCTCCACATTTTTCACCATGTCCCAATCACCTGTCCTTGCCAACAAATTGTCTATTCTGCTCTTTACCCTACCAGATTCATATGTTATTAACTCTATTTGTCCTTCTTAAACATGGAATTGCACACATCCATTCCATTCTGTTTCCAAACTCTAGAATCATATCATGCTCAGCATTCCTGCTACTAAATCTAAGGTATTCATGGACTCTCTCATAGACATCAGAATTGGTTCCAGCTCATCACCATTATAATCTCTTCCACCACAGGAACCTCATACGTCGCTTATTGTATATCAACCTTGTCTCAAGACTCATCTCACTCTACATTGTTTGTGGTAACATGTCCACCATATACTAACCAGGTTGGGCTGTACCAGAATACAAGTACTGACATTATGTATTCAGAATGCAAAAGTTAAATATTAAATATTAGCTTGTGGCATGTGTTTAAAGATGCATTCAAGAACACAATTCCTTTATGAAATTTAATACTGAATCCTGTCAAACTAGATCTTGTGACGGACGGCCGGTAGCTCATCTCGGCTGGGATGCCCCTGTGATGGAAGGATGGGGGAAAGCAGCTTTTCCAGGTCACTGCCTCCTCCAAAACGCTAGACGGCAGCTTTCCTGGGTTCTGGCGGTGCCCTGGATTCCCACAGGGCATCCTGGAACTTGGAGTTCGATTGCACAGCCCTGTTGGGTGTTGTGGGTGCTGCCAGGGGGAGCTGTAAAGGAACAGAAAGACTTGTGCCATAATTTATAGCCCGGAAGTACACCCAGGTCACAAGGATGGGAGTCCCGAAGTACTTGCGGGCTGAAGGAAAATCCAATTCTCCATCTGACCTGGAAGTGCTAGCAAGTCACGTGAGTGGAAGAACAGAAGCACTTCCAGGTCAAGGCCTATATAATGGACTGGAGGAGACCTAGCAAGGGGAGCCTGAGTTAGGAGGAGGAGGACAACGCTTGCTGGGAGGTGTGGAGGAGAAAGAATATTATGTTTATTGTTTGATTATTGTGTTTATTGTGGTGGAGGTGCTTTGGAGCACTGGAAAGAAGGAAAAAGAAAATTAAAAGAACTTCTTGGTGTTTTAACCTGTGTCCAGAGCATCTGTCTGTTGGGTAAAAGAGGGGCGACAGTGCCACCTAGTGTCCACGCACTTACAATCTATTAAAGAAAACCTTGTACATTCGGCCCCCCTATCCGTGCATTCAATCAGAAGTGGATCGAAAATATTGAAACAAAAAAAAAATCCAGAAAGTTTCAAAAAGAAAAACTTGAATCTGCCGTGCACCAGGCTCTAAGCTGAATCCATGTGAATAAAGTAATAGGCATACCTTGCTGTAGCCCCCCAGCATTTCACAGTTCCTCAGTCTCTCCAGTATTTGTTGTTTGTGCATTGTTCACCTCTCACCCTGTTTGTTGTCTGCTTGAGTTTTGTTTGTAGCTGGTTAATTCAATGATCAAGCATTGGGTGATAGGGTTCTAAATGTTTTTTTTATTAGGAAGCCTAGCATTTGCTCTTTCTCTGTCTCTGTTATGCTAGAAGCAGCAGCACTGTTGATGCAAAACAGCTTGCGACACACTGCTGATTTTGGCTAGTTCTGTTTCCTTTCTAGGTCAGTTAAACTCTTTCATAAATATTGTTCTTTTTTATCCAGTTTTCTAAAAGTTTTAGATTTAACAAGTAGCAGTTAAGTAATTATTTAATGTTTAAAGCAGCAGCGCTATAGACACGGAGGAAACGTAAAACAGTTTGTGACATGCTGCTGATTCTGGCTATTCTATCTGCTTTTCAGCCACTTGAGCCTAATTGCAGCTTAAAACAGAAAATAAAAGGGGATTTGAATGGTAATATGTGGTTGTGGTTGACTTTATTTGACCTAATAAAACAGTTACAAAATGCAAAGGACATCATCTAGAGTTTATATGCCCTTGCATGTAAAATAGGTGCTAAATGTACACCTTTTGTTTCTGTGAAAAAATGGCTCCAAAAAAACAATTAAGTGGTCAAAGCAACCCCTTAAAGACTGAGAGTAAGTGCAAAGTGCTATCTCTCAATGAGAAAATAAAAATCTTACATCTTTTGAAAAGTGGCATGTGATGTGTATACATGAGGCTGTTTATAGGTTATTTGCAGTTTAGTGAATTATTTATCTGGCAGGTTAGTTAAGCATAAATATGACATATGAAAAAGGCATAACCTGACTATTTTTTAAATGATAATTATGTTTATTAAGTTTGTTTCTAAAAACTGGAACAACTCATGAATGTGAAATAACTAAAACACCCTCTTGAGTTACAGTCATTTTTTTTCAAATTCTCAACTTGTTTTAATAAGGGTTTCCTGAAAATGGTGGCTTCCCTTGGTTTTGATGAAAAGTAAAAACAGATCTTCAGTTTTATGTGAGACTGAAGTGCATTTTCAGGTCACAATTTAATTAAAATCTGTTTAACTTCTTATACCATTTTTATGAACTAGGCTATATGTCAATTCAAGAAAGTATTTGAAAAGTCTTCATAAAGCATTCGGATAAAGTTACACGTTTTGAATATTCAATCAGAATACAAATCTGAATATATTAAAGACTGCATATTCAGCAACTAAATACTTTTTTAGAGTATTTTGCCCAACACTTTATGCTGAGGCTGTATGCATTAGTCCTTTACCAATAATCACCTTAAGACAGTGGTCCTCTATCACGGTCCTGGAGGGCCACAGTGGCTGCAGGTTTTTATTAGAACTAGTTTCCTAATTAGAAAGCAGTCCATGCTGATAATGAAACTTGGTATTGAACTGTTTGGCTTGTTAATGCTTGCATTCATCCAAGAGCAATTTTAATTGCACTGTAGAGTTTCCTTCTGTGTGAACGTTACCCAAGTGTTTTGTGGACCAGAATAGATTTAAACTTAATGGTCCTTCCAATTCCCTTCTCATTCATTTCTAAACATTTTTATCACAGATACTTCATGGTGAGCACGTGAGCTGGAGAGCTGCTGGTTTATTGGTTATCTGTATCTCATTATTAACTAATGTCTGATTAAGAAAACAGGCAGCAATTAAAACTTAAATGCAGCTGTTAAATCTAAAATAGGCAATTAAGGGTTCTGAGTGGTAACAGGCAAGAGAACTAAAAATTAAGCCCAAAAAATGTATTGCTTTAGTAGTAAATAAAATGGTTCTAATTAAAAAATTGGTTAAAGTTAAAACGTGCAGCTATAGCAGACCTCCAGGACTGTAATGGAAGACCTCTGATCTACAAAGTAACTAAAATTTGTCTTTGATAAATAAAGGCACTAACAAGGCATAGAGTTAAACACCAACTTTCATTATCAAAAAGGACTGAGTTCTAATTAGGACACTGGCAGGAATGAAAACCCGTAGCCACTGCGGCCCTCCAGGACTGTGATTGAGGACCCCTGCCTTAAGAGGTACCTCATGCTAACTACTCTCTTCACCTCCACTACCTTATTTGCCAATTTTTCTGGTGGAAGTATACCAACCATAGCACTGTCCTCTTTGCTCTGTAGGACAACGTGGGCATTGCCCATTCTCCTAGGCCAGGGGTAGGCAACGTCGGTCCTGGTGAGCCGCAGTATGTGCAGGTTTTTGTTCCAACCCAGTTCCTTAACGAGAACTCAATTATTGCTGATGAAGCACATATTGCTTAAGTGACATTTTGATGCTTCATTTTAGTGGTCTCGCTTGTTAAGGTTCTCCAACCTTAATTGCTTATTTCAATCTTAAACTGCTGCATTCAGTGTTTTAATTGCTCCTTATTAGCAATAAGATGTAAAAGACAAAGCAGCCAGCAGTTCTTCAGCTAGCTTTTTTCCAATTACATCTGTGTGTGTTCATCATGCACTGTTTGATTTAATAAAACACTTAATAGAAAAATGTGACAGACTGAAAATGATCTGTTTTAGGCTTCATATCATTTGGATGATATCCTTGGAAAGGAAAAAAATCTACGATATAAGAGCCTTACATTGCACAGACTAACAAGCCATAAAATTAAATAAGGTCTGAGATTGGCAATGATTGGTTTCTAATTAAGCAATTGGGTTGGAATGAAAACCTGTAGCCACTGCGGCTCACCAGGACCGACGTTGCCTACCCCTGTCCTAGGCTTAAGTGGCAACCAAGGCCTGTTAAGACAGATTTAACAGGGATGCAAACATCCAGTTGTGCCAACCCCCAACTTACTTTACAAAGTAAGGGACTAAACTCTTTGTACCAGGACCAACTGGTACTTGATCTGATAAGAAAGGTGTAAATCAAAGTTGAAAGAGTGCACTACAAAGCAAGAAGAATCCTCCAGTTGAACCCAGCGCAGTAACAACAGCAACAACTCCATACAATATTGGACATCATCTTAAAGACTTGTTATTGTAAAGCTGTTTATCTGTGCAAAGATACAGTGGGTATAAAAAAAGAATTGCCCCCTTATAAAATGTTCACATTTTGTTGCTTTACAGCCTAATTTGAAAACACAAAAAATATTTTTATTTACTTAATGCAACCTATAACATCCAAGTCAAAGATATATAAGAAACAGTTTGGAAAAAAAATAGTAAATAAAAAAACTGATAAAAGTTTGAATTCATAAAGAATTATGTAGAAAAAGGCTCTCCACAATGTTCCTAAATCCAACTTCTGTGGTCTTTTTCCTCTGTCCCTGTGTGGAGTTAAGTCCTCATTAACGCTTATCTCCAAACAAATAACCAAGAATTTCCACTATCAGGTACAACTTCCTTACTTTTACAGCCTTTGGTGGCTCCACTTTAGATTTTACTTCCTGAATTGCCTTACTATGGTGGCCTCAAAAGTTGAAATTCACTGGTTTGCTGTTGCATTCATTCTTTATTCACACTGGAAAAAGAAAACGAAACATAACAACACAGATGCAAACTAACACATACAAAAACATACAAATGAAACACCCTGTTTCACCACTCAAAGTAATTTTTGTTATATTATGTCAAGAGCAGGACACCTGTTTTTGTAAAACATTGTTATTAACAATTTAATGTTGTATTTTATTTAGTTGTCTGTTTATTTTTAAGAGGACTGTGTATCAGAGAAGCAGACATCAGAGAGGCTACAAGCTTCTGGGAGGAAAGCAGGGTCATGACATAGTGGCACACATTTTGCATTTTCACTTGGAAGAACAACAAGTCATTCCAAGAAGACTCCTAGAAGTGTAATGTCATGCTTGTTTTCTGTTTGTCATCCTGGGGATACAGAGTGTTGCTTCATGAGGGAATAAATGAATTTTAATGATTTTGGCATAAGGCTAGGCTGCAACATAACAAAATGGATAATAAATGAAAGGTTCTGAATACTTTCTGAAGTACACACACACACATACATACATATATATTGTAACATACCATATACATACCAATATTATACAGTATATATATCTGTATCTATCTATCTATACCTATATATATCATATATATATATATATTCATATATATATATATATATATATATATATATATATATATATATATATATATATATATATATATATATTACATTCATAGTCTGAATCACAATCTGACTGTATGGGTGGTTACCTACCAGGTAACACTTGTGGTTGGTCTGCAAGTCAGCAAACATCCGCCACGATGCCCTCTTCAGTTGCGAGATTCCCCAAGAGGGGGTGCAAAGAGTGTGTACGCCTGATGAGCCCAGAATTAGGGCGAAACATGTGTCACGTACTCTTTGCATTATGTGACAGTAAAAGTATGCAATATATATATATATATATATATATATATATATATATATATATATATATATATATATATCTATACTAATATAATAAAAGGCAAAGCCCTCACTCACTCACTCACTCACCACTAATTCTCCAACTTCCCGTGTAGGTGGAAGGCTGAAATTTGGCAGGCTCATTCCTTACAGCTTACTTACAAAAATTAGGCAGGTTTCATTTCGAAATTCTACCCGTAATAGTCATAACTGGAACCTCTTTTTTGTCCATATACTGTAATGGAGGAGGCGGAGTCGCGTATCGCGTCATCACGCCTCCTACGTAATCACGTGAACTGATAACAAGAAAGAGCCCCAAAGAGCGCTGAAGAAAACATTCATTACACAATTGAGAAGGCACAAGAGAGCGGCTCACGTGAATTGACTGAATGCAGCACGAGTGATCACTTCGATACTGCGGAAACAAAGCACGGTGTAAAACGTAAGTTTAAATTAAGTTTATAGAAACGCTACCGCTGCCGTTTGCAATACCATATTCGCGAGATACAAGTTTAATGAGAAACGCTCCCGCTGCCGTTTGCAATTCCATATTCGCGAGATACAAGTTTAATGAGAAGACACAAGGTATAAACGAGACTTTGGATGACTTTGTAACGGATTAAAAATTGCTGTAGCGAGAAACTTTTAAGTGCCGGGTCTTAGCTAACATTAAATAAAGCCGTGGACATCGCAACATCACACAAGACAGCGGCTCACGTGAACTGACTGAACGCAGCACGTCGGAAACAAAGCACCGTGTAAACCTAAAGTTTAAATTAAGTTCATAGACCTACAAAAGGTTGCCATTGATTTGAGGCAAGATTGCTTTTCTCCTGTACAACTATACGTTGCATTCTCAAGAGTGTGCTTGCACGGCTTAGTCATATTACAACCGGAGTGCTGAACTGACAACGTGGTATACAAACAGAACTATAACAATCGTAATAAACGAACAAAAAAAACAGCGGACAACCCGTGGATTAAATAAAAAGGCTGCTTTCGTTGGCGAACCAATGAAAAAGGAAGACCTTATATGGCGTTCGTTTATAAAACAGCGGAGAGGCTGTGTGAAGGCAGCTTCACAAAAAAACAGATCCTTAACAAATTGTTATTGGTATATTTTCCCTCAATTTAAAAAGGTTTTCTTTTCTTCTTAATAAAAATTTAAAAGCAGTACTTCGCCGGTGCGAAGCGCGGGGATTTGAGCGACTGACGCACACAGACATATTCATGAGTGCAGGTACTTCGGAAACAAAGCACTGTGTAAACCTAAAGTTTAAATTAAGTTCATAGACCTACAAAAGGTTGCCATTGATTTGAGGCAAGATAGCTTTTCTCCTGTACAACTATACGTTGCATTCTTAACAGTAAGCTTGCACGGCTTGGTCATATTACAACCGGAGTGCTGAACTGACAACGTGGTATACAAACAGAACTATAACAATCGTAAAAAAAGAAAAAAAAAAAAAGCGAAGAACCCGTGGATTAAATAAAAAGGCTCCTTCCTTGGAAAAGCAAGGAAAAAGGAAGACCTTATATGACGTCTATGTGTATATATATGTAGATATGTAAATATGTATATGTATATATATATGTCTGTATGTGTATATATATATGTATGTGTATGTATGTGTGTATATGTATGTGTATATATATGTTGATATGTGTATATATATATGTATATATGTATATATATATGTATATGTAGATATGTGTATATGTAGATATGTATATCTATACATATTAATAAAAGGCAAAGCCCTCACTGACTCACTGACTGACTGACTGACTGATTGACTGACTGACTGACTGACTCACTCATCACTAATTCCCGAACTTCCCGTGTAGGTGGAAGGCTGAAATTTGGCAGGCTCATTCCTTACAGTTTACTTACAAAAGTTAGGCAGGTTTCATTTCGAAATTCTACCCGTAATGGTCATAACTGGAACATGTTTTTTGTCCATATACTCTAATGGAGGAGGCGGAGTCACGTATCACGTCATCACGCCTCCTACGTAATCACGTGAACTAAAAACAAAGAAGAGATTTACAGCAGGAGTCAAACGCGGGAACGAAGGTAAATGACGTTAATTTTTGACTGTCTTTTAATACTGTGTAAGCATACATATTAACACGTGCAATTAAACGTGTGCATTTACGGGGTGATTTCTCAGGCTTAAAAGCTCGCCTTTTACTAAAAAGGCAAATGCAAAACTATTTTCAATCATTCTATGATCTGCTTCTCACAACTGAAGGCACCGTGGCTGATGTTACGTCACTTGCTGTCCAACCATAAGCGTTACCTGGTAGGTAACCGGACACTCACTTCACTCCCTTACGGGAATCGAACCTCTGAGGTTTTCTTTTGTTCTTAATTAAAATTTAAAAGCAATACTTCACCGCTGCTAAGCCCCTCTAGCGCTGACGTCTGAGGTTCGATTACCATAAGCAAGTGCAGTGAGTGTGTAATTACATTCACGGCATTCGTAGTCTGATTCACAATCTGATTGTATGGGTGGTTACCTACCAGGTAACGCTTATAGTTGGCCACCAAGTCAGGTCGAAGTGATCACTCGAGTAAAGGCAGCTTCACAAAAAAAATAGATCCTTAACAAACTGTTATTAGTATATTTTCCTTCAATTTAAAAAGGTTTTATTTTCTTCTTAATAAAAATTTAAAAGCGGTACTTCGCCGGTGCGAAGCGCGTGGATTTGACCGACTGACACATACAGACATATTCATGAGTGCAGGTACTTCGGAAAGAAAGCACCGTGTAAACCTAAAGTTTAAATTAAGTTCATAGACCTACAAAAGGTTGCCATTCATTTGAGGCAAGATTGCTTTTCTTCTGTACAACTATACGTTGCATTCTCAAGAGTGTGCTTGCACGGCTTCGGATATATATATATATATATATATATGGTTGAAATAGTTTACTGTCAAATAAATGCAAAGAGTACACGACACGTGTTTCGCCCTCATTCTGGGCTCATCAGGTGTACACACTCCACTGCACTCCTTCTCGGGAATCGAACCTCGGACGTCAGCGCCAGAGGCGATGCCCCTAACGTTGCGCCACGGCGTGTGGTTCGTTTATTTGACAGCATGTAGATTGGGGTAATTACATTCACGCGCTGACGTCCGAGGTTCAATTCCCGAGAGGGAGTGCAGTGGAGTGTGTACACCTGATGAGCCCAGAATGAGGGCGAAACACGTGTCGTGTACTCTTTGCATTTATTTGACAGTAAACTATTTCAACCATTCTATGATCTGCTCTTCACAAACTGAGGGCACCGTGGCGGATGTTAGCAGATTGCTGACCAACCACAAAGCGTTACCTGGTAGGTAACCACCCATACAATCAGATTGTGACACAGACTACGAATGCCGTGAATGTAATTACCCCGATCTACATGCTGTCAAATAAACGAACCACACGCCGTGGCGCAACGTTAGGGGCATCGCGGGTATCTGTGCGAGTGTTTTAAATAATGAAAGGAAAAAAAGTGCTTTGAAATCGAGGACCCCCAACCAAGACGGCGTACTAAACAAAACGCGACAGACAGGCATATGCTACTTGTATAAAATATGCACAATAATGACAACAGTGTTGAAACAATGATGAAGCAAAACGGAGATGCTAAACTTGGGTGGCTGCATTGTGCCTGCCCATAAATCCCAACCGATGTATATATCTGAACGGATCTATCTGAACCAATATATATATCTGAACGGATGTATCTGAACCGATGTACACTGTATATTTAAACCAATATATATATCTAAACCAATGTTTATCAACCAATATATATATCTCAACCATTGTATATATTTGAACGGATGTATTCAAACCGATTTATATATCTGAACGGATGTATCTCAACCAATGTATATATATCAGAACGGATCTATGCAAACCAATTTATATATATCTCAACCAATGTATCTAAACCAATGTATATATCTGAACGGATGTATTCAAACCGATGTATATATCTCAACCAATGTATCCCAACCAATGTGTATATCTGAACCAATATATATATCTGAACGATGTATATATTTAAACCAATGTATCCAAACTGATATATATATCTGAACCAATGTATATATTTATGAACCAATCTTTTTTTCCTGAACAGCCCCTCATAATATATCTATATCTATATATATATCTATATATATCTATATATACATATATCTATCTATATATCTATATATATACTGAATATATATGTATATATATATATATATATATATATATATATATATCTATATATACCTATATCTATATGTATACACATATCTATATCTAGTGTATAGTTAGTGTGTGTGTTTGCCCTACTATGGACTGGTGCTCTGTCCATGGATTGCTCCTGCCTTGCACCCTGTGCTCGCTGAGATAGGCTAAGGCACCACCCACGACTCTGTTGAAGACAAAGTGAAATAGAAAATGACTGACTATTATTATGCATTATGGATATTTTTGCAAATGCAGTTATGAGAAATCCATGTCTTACTAAGTACAGAATATTAAAAAGCAAATAACAAAGTTAAATGTGACAGTATTCTTACATTACTGTGTTTAAAGAATTGAGATAAATTTGGTCAATCAGTTTAAGTTCCTTGTTAATCATTTTGACCAGGTGATTTTATATGGGGAGCAAGACATAAACACTCTTGAAATCTTGAACAAACCAGCCAGACAACCTGTCAAACAATTTAGAGATGGGACACTTCAGAGCATACCACCAGAAGAACATTGGAAAGGCTATGTATAGCAAGTTAGTCTTTATGTTCCCCACTTTCTGTGGACTGTGAGAGAGGATTTTCTTCCATCAACAACATAGCCAGCCAAACCTGCAACAAGTTGCATGAACAGAGTCTTTCTTCCTTGTTGTTTGTGGACTCAAATGGGCAAAAACTGGAATATTTTGATCCAATGCCTTATATTATACCCTGAATTAAAGCAGGACATTGTCCCTCCTCACCTTGTTTACCTGAGGGACAATGTGAAGTAACTACAATAGCTGCCAGTCCTTTTTAAAAGAGTCATCTCTCAAGAAAATAAAAAAGATAGCAAAGATAAAATTAAATACTAATGGTAAAGTAAAACACAATTACTTAGCAATGTCACACATATATTCACAAATAGAGAAAAAAAAACATTAAATAAAAAAGAAACATGTTGTTCAATGAACTTAATTTCCAAGTAGTTTCATGTATTTTGTTTTCTTTTCCATAGTACTAGGGTGTTGTACCGTGTTAGCCATTATGAATATAGAGAAAAGCCAAGCAAAATGACACCTTTTATTGGCTAACTAGAAAGATTACAATATGCAAGCTTTCGAGGCAACTCAGGCCCCTTCTTCAGGCAAGATGTAATCATCAGCTTGCATATTGTAATCTTTCTAGTTAGCCAATAAAAGGTGTCATTTTGCTTGGGTTTTCTTTTCCAGAAAAAAAATGTTATGAAGCAGGAAAAGTGCAAAGCATATGATTATATTCAAGGATGGTTAATCTTGATCAAAAAGCAGAAGTCTACTCAAATGACCAAACAGTGCCTCAGGGATGGCAAACATTTTGAGTCAGGTAAGAAACCAACCACAAAGAAAAGCACATGCATTTTGTGACTGACAGTCCATTCTATAGGGCAAAGTAATGTGGTTCTACAAATTTATTAAAATTAATAATGTGAAGTAGTAAACCCAGACCTGTGTGGTCAGTTTTAAATGTTTATTTTCTACCTTGCTATGAATACTTGAAGAACATTTGCAAGGTAAAAGGCTGCTGTTGTAGGCTACTGTATACATGTCTTTGTATGGAAGTCTGTGATACGATTTGCATATTTGTAGCTGGAAACCCACAAAAGGAAAAAAATAATCTTATTTATTATTTACATATGTGCAAATAATAAATAAGACTTTATGACCAACACTCTTGGAACCCCACTTTATCAACCCCCACACATCTTACCCTCCTCTCCTTATTTACTGTATGTTGCCTTGGGTTCCTGTAAGTCTAATCATGTTTCTCTGATGATGATGATTCCTGGTACAAATCAAAAGCTTAGGAATAAAAAACTATTAAGATATGTGATTCATTTTTTCCCTTTGTGGATTTCCAACATGTGTTTGTGTGTGTATCATAAGCTGTCTGTTTGACTAACTGAGTATCTTGTTGGCAAAACAAAAAAGAGAATGCTTTGCAATGTTGAAAAGAAATAGACAAAATGAGGCTGAGTTGCAGTCTTTTGAGCTGTGACTGGATTCTGGCATCAGTGTTATAGTTTTTTTTTTTTTTAAATAAGAACATAAGAAATTTGACAAATGACAAGTGACCATTCAGTCCATGGAGCTTGTTTTTTTAGCTAATAGCTAAGCAGTCCCAATATCTCATCCAGATTCTTCCTAGAGGTTGTCAAGGTTTCTGCTTCAACTACATGTCTTGGTAGCTTGTACCAGAGTCTCACAGCTCTTTGCGTTGGGAAGTGCTACCTGGCTTCAGTCTTAAATGTACTTCCCCTTAATTTCCACTGATGCCCATAAATACATGATTAACCTTTAAAATAAAAGAATGTTTTTCAAGACCTGGATTAAGTATCTACACAGTCCCCAGGTTTCATTTTCTAAGTCTGTTGGGAATATGAGATATCTTTAAGTCCTGGGATGCACTTGGTTTCTCTTCCCCACATTGCTTCAAGTGCTGACTAGACTGGAAAATATGACACTAACCAAGCTTGTTTGATCAGAATGGTTCAAAGAGACAGACAGCAAAATAACTAAGCTGCTCTAATGTGAGGTGTTCATATGAAATGTAATGATTTACTCCATAAGGTAGAAGTGCACATTAAACACTTATAATTATTATTATACTTATTTTAAAATTAAAATGTGCATTTCAAATTAAATTTTTAAAGTCTACATTTTCAATTGTAATTGAAAATTAATTTAAAATAAGCATCATATTCTTAGTCACTGATCTTGAAATAGCCTAAAACAATGCCCCACTTCCTTATGTTTGAAATTTGTCATTTTTAACCTTGCAATGTGTGGCTCTTAGACTGCTAGGATCACCCGTAACAAATCAAATATCAAACATATTATCATATTCATGATTTGATTTTGATTTTTAATATATACTTTATTACTCAGTAATAATCATTACAAAAAACAAACAAAATTCTTTACATTCATAAGCTCTCAAAAAGATACTTAAAAAATTCAAGATCAGCAACATCGCAACAGTATTAAGCAATACTCCACATGCCTGTATTACCGATCCCCTTTATTTAATTATTTTTTTAAGTTTAATAGAAAAAAATAACTTTGACCCATTGTATCCCATTAGAGGGTAAACCCCACGAGTCAGTTCATGTGGCGTATACAACTTCAAGTCCTTTGATCATTTCGCTGAAGACACCTATTGGTTTACTCTTTATCATAAAGTTGTGATTTAATGCACAATGTACAGTCCAGAAGTGGACAAAAACTGAGGGCTTTTTGGGTTTAGAGGCATAAAAATAGCAAGGAACCCCAAAAAGATCAATGTCTTTCATAACTAGACATCAAGCTGCTCTATGTTGAATAGTATATCGTATGTAGGGGTTCTCTCAAAATGGTGTGTCAGGCTGCACCAGTCAAAAAATACTGAAGTGGTTTCAAACTGTTCATAATCAATAAATAAACCAATAAGTCTGTTATTTGATAAATTTAATAACCAATGAAAAATTTCCGAAGTATTGCATTAGCTAATGTAAATTTCAAATTGTTGAATTCTCATAACCCTCCTCCCTTGTCACATTTCTCTCTTTTGATTATACATTTGCATTGAACAGGAAATAAGCTTTAAAAAATATTACTATAAATATAATGGAGAGCAATAGGCATTAGACAACAGCTGATGCTCAAACTCTGCAGTTCCCTTTTTACAATATTTTGACCCCAGTTGAAGGAAAGAAGAAAAGAATATAACCCACATATTTCATTTAGTAGGTTATGCTGAACGACATAGGTTCAGTCAGCCAAAGTTATTTTATCGATACAAAATACTTGACAAGCTCAATATTTCAAAAGCTGAGATAACTGCTCTCTCATAAGGGCTCTTCTAGGGGGACCTCCATGAATTGGCATCCAATCCCTAAAAATTTACAGCAGAAAATAACTAACACACTAGTGTCATTAGTATGTAAATTTGCAGGCTTCATGGAATCCTCATTTAATCACAACAGGGAGGTAACTGATGAGCTTGTAATTTAATACAGACAGCTACTGTATGTTATAATAAACACAGAATGAACATCTAAGAAATAATGTTCATTTACAAGTCAAGGGTCAAACCTTTTTTAACAGGACAAACATAGACCTTAAATTCATGAACCAGCAGATTTTTTTAAATACTTCTTTTATAGATCATGAAGAGTCTTTCCTTTATTGGTTATAAAGCTCAGATGGATGCTGATGGCAGCCTCTTGTACTTAAAATGAAATGGTGTCTACTATATCACAAATGATGCACATGCAGTGGCAGCCATGTAACACAAAGCATACTTATAAACTTATGGAAGGTATTTTCTGCAAAAAAAGGAAATGAAAATTAAAATTATAAAATGAAAATGCAAGCTATATTTTGCCATTTATTTTTCAAAATCTACATGCAAGGATGAAGCAAATATTAAAAAAATGAAATAACACCATATGAAATTTCATTTTCCACATACATAAGAGTCATTTGTGAAAATTAAAAAAATAAAATTAAGTCACCCTTTTGTCATTTCATTTTCCATTTTGTTGTTTCATTTTCCATACCCATCTTGGTGTGTCAGTGTCAAAATTAAAATGAAAATGCAATCCTCACTTTAGATTTACTCTTTCTTCATGGCATGCATAATAACTGCTAAAATGAAAATGAAAATTCAATATTTCCTTCATATTTTCCATTAGGTTTTCAGTACATATGTGGCAAAATGTAAACAAAAACTCAAAAAGGCAAAATGAATCACAAAGTTGCTGTTTGGATATTCATTTTCAACCTGAATAGCAACAAGGCTGCAAAAATGAAAAGCCAAATGCAAATTGGCACTGGCTGCACCTGCTGCTCATTGAATTTTCATTTTCCACTGTTCTTTTTCAAGTTCTCAACATGCAAATATATTTTGTGTGGCTCAGTGGGCGTGGCTTCAGTATATGACTGCAGCTTTTTTGGAATGTACTGGCCATTTCTAATAAGATGCAAAGGGTGGTTCAAGAAACAAAGAGAGACTAAATAGAATTTTATATTACTTAAAATGCAAAATGATTTTAGATAGAGTTGTAGATGTCGAGGCTTTCACCAGTACAGAGGTAAATGATGCTGTATGGTGAAATTTACGTGAGGTTACATGATCTTAAACCACAGGCTCCTTTTTTTCCAACCTGTTACTATCCTGTAGCTGTCACCCATAATCCCTGTTATGGGTCATCTTATAAAATTTAGTCATGATGCAAACCTTAAACTATTTGATAACCAAAAAATAAGGTGTATAATCAGACCAAGAGACAAAACCAGATCCTTCACCAGTAGCACTTGTAATATTAGCTTAGTTCAAAATAAAACAATAAATACAGTATATCACCAGTTCAGAAACATCCATGCAGTTTTAAAGGCTTAATTTAAATTGTTATCTTTAAAATACTTGAAAAAGTACTCACCAATCAGCTTCAGTCACACCTTACATATTACAATTTATTTGAGAAATTCCAGTCTGACTTCCACACTGGTCATAGTACAGAAACAGCACTAAAATATGATGCAAACGCCATTCTGATATCCTCGGATTAAGGACATTCCACTGTAATTATGTTGTTAAACTTAAGCTCAGTGTTTGACACCATTGACCATTCTATTTTGCTACACAGGGTGATGTTGGGCTTACAGGCACTGTCCTTGCCTGGTTTAGTTCTTATTTATCAAATTGATTCCAGTATGTACAGAAATGTGCTGACAGTAGTCCATCATTATACACGGAACTGAGATATGGAGTCCATCAAGGTTCAGTACTGGGACCTTTACTCTTTTCACTTTACATGCTTCCACTGGGGTCTAACATTAGAAAACATAACGTTAAATTACAAAAGTATGCAGATAAGAACAGTTATACCTTTCTTTTAGACCAAATTACATTTCTACGATGTTGTCTTTAATTAGTTGTGTTAGTGAATTGAAGGAGTAGATGGATGAGGACTACTTGTCTTTAAACATAGATAAAACAGAAGTGTTAATTATTGGAAGGAATGATGCTCTTTTGCAACAATATTTTGTCATTAATTTACTCAGTTGGAATCACCATTAGTTTCACTGAATCAGCCTGCAATCTAGGTGTTATCTTTGACTCTAGCATGTCACTTAAAGCACAAAATTGTCCAAAACATGTTTCTTCCATCTTAAAAATGTTGGAAAATTAAGGTGTTTTCTAAATATGCGGGATACTGAGAAATTAATTCATGCATTTATTTCTAGTATGATTGACTACTGCAATGTGGTGTTAACTGGCTGCACAAATTGTTCTTTATACAGCTTCCAGTTAATCCAAAATACTGCTACAAGAATTATTACAAGAACAAGAAAATATGAACACAAAACACCAGTTCTTAAATCCTTACACTGGCTTCCGGTTAAGTTTAGGGCAGATTTCAAAATCCTCCCTTTAACGTATAAAGCCTTAAATGGCCGAAGTTCGGCTTACTTATCTGAACTTACCATTTCCTACAAACCAGAGTGCACATTAAGATCTCAAGATGCCAGTCTGCTTATGATTCCAAGGATTAATAAAAAAATAGTGAGAGGTTGACCCTTTAGTTACAGGGCCCTGAAGTTGTGGAATGGTCTGCCTGCTAGTCTAAGAGGTGCCTCTTCGGTCTCATCTTTTAAATCTTGGCTAAAGACTCACTACTTCAGCTTAGCATAGCCAGACTAGAGCTGCTGATTAACTGTGCATACTGCATCTCTGTTGTTAGTCATTAGTACTAAAACATAAGTAATATGATAATTATAATTTGTTATTAACACTCCCCTACTCTGTTTTGTCTTCCCAGTACTCATATGTGGCACTTGGTGCCATTGCTCTACTGTCAAGTTGTTTGCCTGCTTATGAAAAAGTCATGGGATGGCCCAGCACTGCCTTAGCTGTGGAATGGCCAATAGATGGAAGGAGGCTTGTTGGTCAGGGTCTCCAGGGCAATTTTGAATCCTCATCTCTCTCTATATATATAAAATCCAACATCTGTCTGTCTGTCTGCTTTTCATGAGAGAACTGCTTAACGGATTTAGATTGGGTTTTTTCTATAATTTCCTTGAAAATTCCGGTTGATTTTGCAACCTTTCTCATTGCGCTATGTATCATAGTTCGCTTGCAGTTCCGATTTCTTTGTGCGATTCTGAGAGACACGCAGTGAGTCAAGGGGAGGGGGGTGGGACCTTCCTCACTCACGCTCCAGCCTCGGGGCGTGTACCTTACCTCCATTTAGCTAGTGAACGAGAGAATTACTTCACAGATTTAGATCAGTTTTTTTTTTTTAAATTTGCTTGAACATTCCGGTTGATTTTGCAACTTCTCTCATCGTGCTAAGAGTCATAGTTCGCTTGCAGGAGCGATATATTCGCGCTAATCTGAGACAGAGGCTGCGGGCCGAGGGGAGGGGGAAGTATGACGTCAGGAGTGGGGAGCCGTGCAGGGCCCTCCTCACTGTCCTGTTTCACTACCGTGCAGGCAAAGCCATGGGGGACAGCTAGTATGTAATACAATCTGTTCTTAAATTTTGCTTTGTAACTTGGACTATTACTATTGTACTATTGCATTGTGTTGTATTCCTGAGGTGGCAATGATAAATTGACCATCTAAATCTATGAAGAGAATTACTTGTGTTCTGTTTTATGTATTGTATTTATCCCATTTTTTGACACCCATTGCATGCCCAACCTATCTGGAAAGGGTACTCTCTCTGAATTGCCCTTCCCAAGATTTTTTTAATTTTTTACCAACAAGAATTTTTTTTTTTTGGGGAGTCAATGCTTGGGGGTCTGC
Organism: Erpetoichthys calabaricus; assembly: GCF_900747795.2. Lineage (NCBI taxonomy): Eukaryota > Metazoa > Chordata > Cladistia > Polypteriformes > Polypteridae > Erpetoichthys > Erpetoichthys calabaricus. The sequence goes on from NC_041394.2 coordinate 175,340,621, forward strand.
CAAAAAATGTGGCTTGTTAAAGCCCATTGCCACACTTCTTGTGTGATTTTGGGCTATACAAAAAATACTGTAAATGTTTAAACATTGTTGCACAAAGCTCAGCATCTATGGACACGGCAACCAGTGCAGCACCAGGTAGTCAAGAGCCTTAAAGTTGCTGAGATAAATGTGGTGTCTACATCTGAGTTTTAATCATCCTAATTTAGCACAGATAAACCTTCATATACAGTAATAGTTTTTTGATAGAGGTTTTAAATTCATTGTTTCTTTATGAAAATATTCTTTTTGGCAGTAAATCTAAGGGTGAGTGGTCTTATAAGTATTATCTGTTGGATTGTTTAATAACCATTTCTTTACAGGAGAAAAAGGAATGTAGTTTGGGAAATAGTGGTACATCATGGTGAATAAAACCTTTAATTCGCAAAAATGTTTTCATTAAGCTTTCTCAGCAGTGCAAATACATAATCTCATTCAGCTCTATGAAAAGCCTTTTCTTCCTACATAGATAATTGCACCTCTGGGTGCTCTGACAATAATGAACTATATTTTACACTGAACAGGCAACAGAAATTAATTCCTGTCTAATCCTGAGAAATGATAGTAAGCAATACCTCTTCTATGTATGTTTTTTGCCAAGACAGGACAAAAAGAGACAGAGAAACCTCATGCAATGTTTTTGGCATATTTTGTTCCTCCGTGCATCTTAGAAAATCAATAACAAGAGTGGTTATAATTTAAAAAATGGCCTGGTATCTTGTTGGACCTGGTAATCTTTTCACTCTGCATGAATTATGTAGCATATGAATTTCAGAAATACTGACTGGTTGATCCTTAAGAGCAGTAAATTGAGCTTGGAGTGTTAGGATTTTGCATCTCTTAAGAAAGCTTTTTATTTTTGCCAGATTATTACTAACTTAGAACAAATCAACACTGTAACCTGTTTATTCTTGAGTAGAGGGGACTGACATAGATGGACCATTCTAAATTGGCTCTGTGGTTGTGTTAGTAAGTGGGCTCTGTGATGAACCAGTGCTTTGAGAGCACTGGTTCCTGCCTGATCACACTGGAGATCCCCATGACTCTGAAGTGGATCAAGCATATGTGATAATGCATATATGAATGTCTGCTGTGTTATCAATGTGTTATTTTCAATAAGTAATACAAAAACATATTCCTAAATCGTCTATATGTCTTTGAAAGCTAAGTAGTATGTCCCTAGACTAAGACTAATTAAGTAACAAAAAAGATGACAGGTAAATAGAAGGACTTTATTTGTCCCAAAGGAGAAATTAAAACTTTACGGAAGCTCTAAACAGAGTGAGAGAAAAAATGTATATTGTATATTTGTATCTATAAATAACACAACAAACCCCAAACACACATAAGAATGTCTGGCTTGGATACTGAAGAGCTGCTGACTTGTAGGTGGCAGTAAGAAGATAAATAGAAAAAAACAAAAAATTATTAAAAAAAAAAAAAAAAAATTTCACACAACCTACTTTGGTCCATATCCTTCCCAAATTTGACAAAGTCATAATCAGAGTAGGTCCATGTTCTAACATACTATGTAACTATCATGCTATGAGTAAAAAAAGTAGTATAAGACCTTTTTCCAACATAACATAAAAATGATCTAAATAACTATTAAAGCACTGAGCATGTTGTAATAAATAAATGTCTAGTAATGGTAGCTATTCATACTTCCGCAAGACAGTACGAAACCTTCCTAAAAGGGGAGTAAGGTATTCTCCTGCACACATCCATTGACACTCATACAGGGCCATGTTAAGGTCACCACTGAGCCTGAACTGCATGTATATGATATGTGGGATGAAAATAAAAATACCTCATGAAGTAAAACTCTCACTAAGTTATCACTCTAAATCTTTCATTTCAGGGAACCTCATTTCTGAATAAGTTTAACATTCTGTGACAAAGACAGAAATAAGTAAGAAAATAGCAGAGTCACAAATAAACAGAATTACTAAAAGAAAAGAAAATCAGCAAGCAGAAAATTAAAATAAAATTTAACTTGTCTGTTTTTCCTTTTGGTACTTGCATTGAAGAAAACAAATGAGAAAGCATGTACAAGATGAATATACATATAAATTGATTAAGCTAAATGTAACCCATATTTTTATTTTCAATCATGCTTAAAAAGTCTGTTATAATAGATAAATTCTTATTTCAAGTTATTGCTTAAGCCTGTTGCTACTATGTAGACCTATACAGTATTAACCAATATTACATACTGCACACCCTTCAAATTTAAAATTTAATAAAGCAAACAAATGAATAAAACAAGAAAGAAAGAACTACACTGCAAAAGAAATTTTTTGGAGGATAAATTACTACAATGAGTGAAATACTGTCATGTTCCAATAACTTACTGTGTAGGAAATGAATATTTCAGTTCAGTTATGTAGGCATACATCAATCGAACAGAATAATATAATGCATATCAAACGCCAACATTTCAACAGTTGCTTTTAATGCCACTGAAAGAAGCCTTCTGGCATGGCAGATCAAAAATGAGATCATGGAGTATAAATTCTGTTGCTGTCACACGTTACTGTACTTTCCTCCTTTGGAGATTGAAGAATGTTTTGGTTATCTTAGAAACAGAGCAGGAGTAAAAGCACTGGAGTGCAAAACCTATAAGCCTGCCCCACTTTAAGGTTTAAATTAAAATCCATAGTGACATGAAGGCAGTTTGGATTAGTTTTTTTTTTGCTACTCCACCAAATCTGGAGTATGCTGTTTTATGTGAACAAATTAGATTAGAGACCAGAGTGGTTAATGTTGCCAGTGCCAGGATTCCCTTGAGTGAGTGTGCCAGTGCTTATGTGAAGGCAAAAAGTTACAAGCAGCAACCAAGAGGTTTTAGAGTCACAGTTCTTTACTTCGGCAGAAGGAAAGCTCTCAGTGTGAAAAACCAACAACTGGTTCACAGGCATGCCAGTTACAGAGTAGTTTGCGTAAGATGTGCATCACACACAATATGATACTGCATAAATGGTTCAGAAGCTACCCTAGATGATATAACAATGCATTGTAACTCAGTTAAAAAGCACATATTTCATATACACACCCCAACTAAGACTATCCAAAATATGCAGCTTCATGCAAAAGTTTGGATACCCATGGCAAAATGTACCTGTTTTATTGACATTTGAAACAAACTATAACAATGGCATTTTAATGGAAATGTAAATGAACATTTATGATTCATTGAAGGAACTAATCAATTATAAAATAATAAAAGAGTAAATGTGGCATTTGCAGTAGTTTGGGCTATTGACTAAGTACTTATTAACAACCGCTTTGGCAAAAATCATATCTTAGAAACATTTTTTGAAGCCAACTATGAGTCTTTGTATTCTTGCTTTGGTAGTTTTTCACCATTCTTCTTTGCAGATTGCTTCCAGCTGTGAGATATTTTTGGACTGTCTTGTACGCACAGCATGTTTAAGATCTACCCACAATAATTGTAAAGTCTGGGGACTATAAACATCATTCCCCTTGTGTTTCTTGAGCTAAACTGAAGCTGAAAAAAGGATGGCTTCTGTAACAAGTGAACGGTTCAAAACACAGTTCAAAATCTAATATGAAGTGCCTCATGTCAAGACAAATGTGGCAAGGGATTCCAAACTTTTGCATGGGACTATATAAAGGGTGAGATCATGTAGTCAGAGATATATTTATAACTTTGAATTAAAGCATTATTGTGATCTATGTGACTGATTTTTATGTACATATTTATATTTATAATGTAGTGTAGAACATACATGAAGACTTGCTAGGCCACAACTGGAGGATCATTTTTCAAGAAACTACATTTTGCCAAAGGTTCAATATCACTGTTTTCTGTGAGCTGAACTGTTTAGAATGCAAACAAATGGTAAAATTAATAAATAATAACATTCTTATCAAGTGTCTTGGTTCTGTTATATTATGTCATTTGCTTTCTGTTTAAGTTCCTGTTTTTAATGTCTTCTTTATGTAATTTAAAGCATGTTTCATATTTTTATGATATATATTTATGTTTTGTTTATATTTTATTATTGTGCAGTTTCTATGTGTGGCTCTGTTATGTCCGTTGTGCTTTGTTGGTGGTCCACCAAGAGGCAGGGCCACTTGTCTTGAGTGAAACCACCGCCAACCCTATAAAGGTCAAGGAGACCAATTGGTCAAATGCAGTTCATTGAATGCACTTATGGGTTTCAGTAGTTCTATTGATTTATTGTGCTTTTGTGATTACCTCGATTTGAGACCCTCATGCTCTCGTTTTGACCATTCTTTCTGGATTTTTGTTTTTGGGACACTAGGAAATGAACACTAAAGGTTAACTGGGGTCAATGGAAGGTCAACTATATGACTAAAAGAAAGACAGATAATGGGTGTATTTTCAACAAATAGATAATAAAAAATAATGGACAATATCATTGTATGAATATAAGAAATTTTACAAATGAAAGGAGACCACTTAGTCCATCAAGATTGTTTGTTTAGCCAATAGCTAAAATGTCACAATATCTCGTCCAGATACTTCCTAGAGGTTGTCCAGGTTTCTGCTTCATCTGCAGTGCATGCCTCAGTAATTTGTTCCAAATTCCTTGATTTTCTTGCATAAAAAATTGCTTCCTGGCTTCAGTCTTAAATGCACTTCATTTAATTTTCATTGGTGCCCTCGAGTATGTGATTAACCATTAAGTCAAAAAAATTCTGCTAATAAGGTAATGTACTAATAACAATGTACTAATTTGTCTGCTAATGTGGTTAATGTAGAAAGCTAATACCAATGTACTAATTAGTCACCAGAAATTGTCTATGAAGAGTTAATAAAAGCTTATAGACAATATCTTAATGTAGGATGATGTAAAAACAGCAGATAGATTGGTTAAATTACAACAAAAAGATTGTTTTAAGGTTATAAAATAGCATATAGCTCAGTCACAAATTGAAGCCTTTCCTAAGGATGGATGGAAGACACCCCTGCTTTCTGTGCCTTTTTTCCCTTCAGAATTTGACAAGAATATATGTATACCATTTTGCAGTAAATAATTTGTATTTATTAAAGTCTATTCGGGGGTTCTGGAGAGGAGGGTCCGTCAGATAGTTGAACCTCGGATTCAGGAGGAACAGTGTGGTTTTCATCCTGGTCGCGGAACAGTGGACCAGCTCTACACCCTTAGCAGAATCCTGGAGGGTGCATGGGAGTTCGCCCAACCAGTCTACATGTGTTTTGTGGACTTGGAAAAGGCGTTCGACCGTGTCCCTCGGGGAATCCTGTGGGGGGTGCTCCGGGAGTATGGGGTACCGCACCCCCTGATAAGGGCTGTTCTGCCCCTGTACAACCGGTGTCAGAGCTTGGTCCGCATTGCCGGCAGTAAGTCAAACCCGTTTCCAGTGAGAGTTGGACTCCGCCAGGGCTGCCCTTTGTCACCGATTCTGTTCATAACTTTTATGGACAGAATTTCTAGGCGCAGCCAGGCTGTTGAGGGGGTCCGGTTTGGTGGACTCAGGATTGCGTCACTGCTTTTTGCAGATGATGTTGTCCTGTTTGCTTCATCAGGCCGTAATCTTCAGCTCTCTCTGGATCAGTTCGCAGCTGAGTGTGAAGTGGCTGGGATGGGAATCAGCACCTCCAAATCCGAGACCATGCTCCTCAGCCAGAAAAGGGTGGAGTGCCCCCTCAGGGTTGGGAGCGAGATCCTGCCTCAAGTGGAGGAGTTCAAGTATCTCGGGGTCTTGTTCACGAATGAGGGAAGAATGGAGCGTGAGATCGACAGGCGGATCGGTGCGGCGTCCGCAGTGATGTGGGCTCTGCATCGGTCTGTCGTGGTGAAAAAGGAGCTGAGCCGTAAGGCAAAGCTCTCAATTTACCAGTCGATCTATGTTCCTACCCTCACCTATGGTCATGAGCTATGGGTAGCGACCGAAAGAACGAGGTCGCGAATACAAGCGGCTGAAATGAGTTTCCTCCGCAGGGTGTCTGGGCTCTTCCTTAAAGATAGGGTGAGAAGCTCAGTCATCCGGGAGGGGCTCAGAGTAGAGCTGCTGCTCCTCCGCATCGAGAGGAGTCAGATGAGGTGGCTCGGGCACCTGATCAGGATGCCTCCTGGATGCCTCCCTGGTGAGGTGTTCCGGGCACGTCCAACCGGGAGGAGGCCCCAGGGAAGACCCAGGACACGCTGGAGGGACTATGTCTCCCGGCTGGCCTGGGAACGCCTCAGGATTCTCCCAGAAGAGCTAGAAGAAGTGGCCAGGGAGAGGGAAGTCTGGGTATCTCTGCTCAAGCTGCTGCCCCCGCGACCCGACCTCGGATAAGTGGAAGAGGATGGATAGATGGATAATTTGTGTTTATGTTAACCTTTATGATGTTTCAGTATCTATGAGGGATTATTTCATATTGGGTTTATTGATCACATAGCTCTTAGTTAGGTTAGGGGTGTATGTTGAGACTGATTTGAAATGGATGTTGTACTGTTTATATCTTTAATCGACCTGTGTTTTATTCAAAATATTGTCATTTATAAACATCAACAAAAAAATGAATAAAAGATTCCTTTTCTCCACCTCCCAGTTGTGAGGTTTAATCTAATTTAAGCAATGCAGTTATCTATGTTGTGGTGTGCTGATAATATCACATCAAGAGATGTCCACCGAATCAACAAGCTAATTAAAAGGGTAAGCTCGGATATAGGTCACACTCTGGACCCCTGGAGGTAGTAGCAAAAGAGAGAGTTAAAACAAAACTGAGTGCTATTATGAACATTGTAAAGGACAGTTGGGTCCCATGCCCGGCAGGGACGCCTCTGCTACATCTGTTCCAGGGGAGCAGCCATGGACTGTTCAATACCTCCCCCGGGACGCTTGGTGGCAGCCTCCCTGGCAGCCAATGATTCCCCAGCCCGGCGCATGGCTCCATGGGAGATGGAGTCCTTCACAGCCTGGTTGGGGGCTCGGATGGCCGCCAGGGGGAGCTGCGTGGAGTCAGCAGCCTGGCTGGTCATACCTTCAGCCCCACCCGGAAGGGCAATTAGGACCAGGTGTCCAAGCACCTGGACCGCTTCCGGGTGGGATATAAAAAGGGCCAGCCACCACAACTCAGAGAGCCAGAGTCGGGAGGAAGAGGACTAAGCCTGAGGAGGAGTGGTGGTGCTGAGGTGGAGAGAAGTGTGGTTTGTTGTATTAGAAGTGCTTTTGGGACTGTGTTGGGCCTGTGGGACACGGGGAAGGCGTGCCCCATGGCTGAAGAAGAAATAAAAAAGCCTTTTATTAAAGTACGTGCCTCTGCCTGAGTCTGTGCCGGGTCGGGCGCTATATAGCGCCTTTTACAACATCGTCTCTCTGAAACACTAACACTTAGGACTTTCGGCCAACAAATTATTCAACAAAACAGTTGTGTCAAGAAACACTACTGGAGCTCCTTTATACAAACAGCAATACACCTGCGTAATGCCTCACTGGTACTGGGATTGCCATGTCAGATGTTTACTTTCTTGCTTTCTAGTCATTCTGGTGCATGTTCAGACTATAGGGTGTATATTTATTTATTTAAAGAGCTTCTGTAAAAAGCCAAATTTCCCCTCTAAGGACAAATAAAGTTCTATCTGTCTTATGTAAGCTCTATTCCTATACTTGACCACAATATCCAGGCATGCAAGCCATACAGCTCATTGTATTTTCTTGTTTCGCAAATTCATGGTTCTTAAAGGAAATCAATGAACTCCATCAGCCTAGTCTTTCAGAGAAGATGGGACAGCAGAATAACGGAAGAATTCTTAAACATGAATTCCTATTAGAAATTAAAAATAATAATTAGCAGCAAAGCGGGTTCAGTTGCAGCCATTATTTTAGATTTGATAATAATCTTTGTCCCTGGCTCAGCCTTTAGTAATTTTAATAGCTAAGCCTTTGTACCAAGGTGTTCTTAATTCTCAAAGCCAACCAACCAACCATAAAAAGGAAGTAGATTAACGTAGCAGCAATTCAAAGATGCAAATGGCATACATTTACACATATAACACAAACAGACGGAGACAAGGAAATACTCTATCCAATGCAGCACTATTCTTCAGGGTGGAAGATAAAAGCAAGTTGATTCTTCCAAAATTTGTCCTGTGTTTCCAAGCAGTTAATTATAGTGGTTAAACTGAATGGCACGGGCTCCTCAATGGAATACGTCCGTCGCTGTATATAAACCCTGCAATCTGAGATTTCAACTCTGAACTAAAGAAGGCTATCAATATACATTTGCTGCTCTAATGTGAATCTGATGTATCGCTATTGTTGTTTCTATCTCACCTTACAATTTTCAATTATTTTCAAAGCTTTCAGATCACAAATACATGAAAGTCAGGTAAAAAAAAAATCAGAGGAAGAATAAAACTTAAATTCTGTGATTATTCACATAATGTTTTGATGAAAATTAGAATTATACAGTATATACAGTTCATTATAACCAGACCAGCTGATACATGGGTGCAGTGAGTCCAGATAAATTTCCATTTGCTTTACTTCCCATTTTCATTATATATTAGGAAACAACTTAGCGGCGGCACGGTGGCGCAGTGGGTAGCGCTGCTGCCTCGCAGTTGAGAGACCTGGGGACCCGGGTTCGCTTCCCGGATCCTCCCTGCGTGGAGTTTGCATTTTCTCCCCGTGTCTGCGTGGGTTTCCTCCGGGCACTCCGGTTTCCTCCCACAGTCCAAAGACATGCAGGTTAGGTGGATTGGCGATTCTAAATTGGCCCTAGTGTGTGCTTGGTGTGTGGGTGTGTTTGTGTGTGTCCTGCGGTGGGTTGGCACCCTGCCCAGGATTGGTTCCCTGCCTTGTGCCCTGTGTTGGCTGCGATTGGCTCCAGCAGACCCCCGTGACCCTGTGTTCGGATTCAGCGGGTTGGAAAATGGATGGATGGATGGATGGAAACAACTTAGCAGTGCCCTCTAGACCTATCTGTATTTGCTTAGATTCCACAGTGAGGTTTTGCTATTTGTATGACCCCTAATATACAGTAGGTGACTGGAATTGATTTCATATAGAGAGAGATGAGTAGAGTAGAAAGTTGCACAAAGCAGCTTTATAGTTGAATAAATAGAGTTTTTCCCTGACCCTCATTCTTATTAATTTAGTAAACTGAAAAAGTTACAGTAGAGTCTAATATTTAATGGGCATCATTCCTTCATTTATTTTTAATCCCACTTAAACTATTACAGAATGCCAACCTTAAATACATATTTTTGAAATGTACAGCAAAATTCACATAAACGTACAATTTCAGAATATACCATATCAATACATTTCTAGAGCAAGAAAAAATGAAGACATGGGACTAGTGACAGTTTTATATAAGTGACATGCATTAAAATTGGAAAGCACAAAGTCATAGAATGAAACAAAAACAGCAAACAATTATTAAAGGTGTGCTTTTTCAATCAGAGCAAAAAAAAGGACATAATTGAGTATAAGTAAGTGTAAGTAGAGGTCTCTTTCCATTCAAAGTGCTTTAATACAGTCTTTTGTATGGTTCTTAAGATGTATTTCACTAGATCCAGGCTGGAAAGCCTTCTAGAAAACATTCTCATTTGCAGCTAACAAGCATGTTGAATCTATGAGAAAAAGTTTAACCTTGGGGACTCATTGCCCATTATATTCTCTCGCCTACAGTTTGACTCTGCAACCCACACAACGTCAATTTGCAGGTCTCTGACTGGTTCCAGCTGGATACTCAGCAGTGTAGGGTAAAAATTGTGTAAGGGCAAAGAACGGACAAGTTGCATTTTTCGCTTAACCCTTTAGATTGTCTTATTGTAATTCACTTTGCTCAACATTCTTTCATGAGATGGCTTCAGATTTGATGTAATCAATTGATCTTATTAAAAAAAAAAATATTTGTTTGAAATATGACCCTGAATGTAAGTCCTTTAATGCATATTCAGCTATACTGAGAAACATTTACATGGAAATAAATAATTACCTTAGATCTTTGTGTGCCGAAAATATATTCTTTACTTAGAGTAGGAGAGAAAAATACACACATTGGAGGATTGTGTAAGGAAAATGACTTGGATTAGGCAAACCAAAACTTGGAATTACTCTGTTAGCTTCGACAATTTGGCCATTTTTCTCCAGATACCACTGTAGTCAGTACTTGGCCAATTCAGTAGCACCTGTTCAGGTACTAAGTGAGTGGGTAACTCACAAAATACCTGGCATGCAACAGAGGCAACACGCTTAGCTAGCAATATCACTTCCAACCTAGCTTTGGAGTGTAAATTAGAACAAAACCACTTCCCTCTAAATCCATTCCTCCTTCTGAAACAATCTCTTGTGTGATTCTCTCCTTTGGCATTCCACCTGCTAAAGCTCCATCAGTGACTAGATGAATTTTGTCCTTTTTGTCTTGGCTCACAAATCACCAGTTCAAACCCAGAAATAGTACTCAGCTCTCAATAGCTCTTTCATTGAGGCTGATACTAACAATGTGCTCAAAATTGGAAAATTTATATTGCACAATGTTAGAATTCCAAAACTAGCAGTTAAAGTAAAATGCCTTCTAGGTGCCAAGGTCTCCAGCATTGAAGGAAAATTGAACTTCCTAGCCAATGGTGAAGTATCTACTTTAATGCTATTTGTTGGCACTAATAATATTATTTTGCAGTATTCAGAGATATTAAAGAGGAACTTTATCTGTTCATGCACCAAACCTAAAAGTACATGTTATAAATTACAATGTCTTGTTCCTTATGAAAATTCTACAGAGGAGATGAAAGTTGTGCAGATCACTACTGGAAACTATTAACTGTTACACAGTTCCAACTAAATCATTAAGATGTTTTCTATAATCTGAAATGCATATGTTAACAAGTATATAATAA